>NW_026711784.1:0-38508 GCF_026419965.1 Kogia breviceps
TAGGGTTAGGCCCCCCGTGAGGCTGAGGCTCGAGGTCGGGGTACGGACACGTGGGGGGGGGGCGTGTGCGGCGTAGGGCGCGGCATGCCGTGAGGCTAGGCCTCAGGCTTCAGGCCTGGCGGCCCGGCGAAGGGCCGGAGCTAGGGTTAGGGTTAGGCCGCCCGTGAGGCTGAGGCTCGAGGTCGGGGTACGGACACGTGTGGGGGGGCGTGTGCGGCGTAGGGCGCGGCATGCCGTGAGGCTAGGCCTCAGGCTTCAGGCCTCGCGGCCCGGCGAAGGGCCGGAGCTAGGGTTAGGTTTAGGCCCCCCGTGAGGCTGAGGCTCGAGGTCGGGGTACGGACACGTGTGGGGGGGCGTGTGCGGCGTAGGGCGTGGCATGCCGTGAGGCTAGGCCTCAGGCTTCAGGCCTGGCGGCCCGGCGAAGGGCCGGAGCTAGGGTTAGGGTTAGGCCCCCGGTGAGGCTGAGGCTCGAGGTCGGGGTACGGACACGTGTGGGGGGGCGTGTGCGGCGTAGGGCGCGGCATGCCGTGAGGCTAGGCCTCAGGCTTCAGGCCTGGCGGCCTGGCGAAGGGCCGGAGCTAGGGTTAGGGTTAGGCCCCCCGTGAGGCTGAGGCTCGAGGTCGGGGTACGGACACGTGTGGGGGGGCGTGTGCGGCGTAGGGCGCGGCATGCCGTGAGGCTAGGCCTCAGGCTTCAGGCCTGGCGGCCCGGCGAAGGGCCGGAGCTAGGGTTAGGGTTAGGCCCCCCGTGAGGCTGAGGCTCGAGGTCGGGGTACAGACACGTGTGGGGGGGCGTGTGCGGCGTAGGGCGCGGCATGCCGTGAGGCTAGGCCTCAGGCTTCAGGCCTGGCGGCCCGGCGAAGGGCCGGAGCTAGGGTTAGGCTTAGGCCCCCCGTGAGGCTGAGGCTCGAGGTCGGGGTACGGACACGTGTGGGGGGGCGTGTGCGGCGTAGGGCGCGGCATGCCGTGAGGCTAGGCCTCAGGCTTCAGGCCTGGCGGCCCGGCGAAGGGCCGGAGCTAGGGTTAGGGTTAGGCCCCCCGTGAGGCTGAGGCTCGAGGTCGGGGTACGGACACGTGTGGGGGGGGCGTGTGCGGCGTAGGGCGCGGCATGCCGTGAGGCTAGGCCTCAGGCTTCAGGCCTGGCGGCCCGGCGAACGGCCGGAGCTAGGGTTAGGGTTAGGCCCCCCGTGAGGCTGAGGCTCGAGGTCGGGGTACGGACACGTGTGGGGGGGCGTGTGCGGCGTAGGGCGCGGCATGCCGTGAGGCTAGGCCTCAGGCTTCAGGCCTGGCGGCCCGGCGAACGGCCGGAGCTAGGGTTAGGGTTAGGCCCCCCGTGAGGCTGAGGCTCGAGGTCGGGGTACGGACACGTGTGGGGGGGGCGTGTGCTGCGTAGGGCGCGGCATGCCGTGAGGCTAGGCCTCAGGCTTGAGGCCTCGCGGCCCGGCGAAGGGCCGGAGCTAGGGTTAGGGTTAGGCCCCCCGTGAGGCTGAGGCTCGAGGTCGGGGTACGGACACGTGTGGGGGGGCGTGTGCGGCGTAGGGCGCGGCATGCCGTGAGGCTAGGCCTCAGGCTTCAGGCCTGGCGGCCCGGCGAACGGCCGGAGCTAGGGTTAGGGTTAGGCCCCCCGTGAGGCTGAGGCTCCAGTTCGGGGTACGGACACGTGTGGGGGGTCGTGTGCGGCGTAGGGCGCGGCATGCCGTGAGGCTAGGCCTCAGGCTTCAGGCCTGGCGGCCCGGCGAACGGCCGGAGCTAGGGTTAGGGTTAGGCCCCCCGTGAGGCTGAGGCTCGAGGTCGGGGTACGGACACGTGTGGGGGGGGCGTGTGCGGCGTAGGGCGCGGCATGCCGTGAGGCTAGGCCTCAGGCTTCAGCCCTGGCGGCCCGGCGAATGGCCGGAGCTAGGGTTAGGGTTAGGCCCCCCGTGAGGCTGAGGCTCCAGTTCGGGGTACGGACACGTGTGGGGGGTCGTGTGCGGCGTAGGGCGCGGCATGCCGTGAGGCTAGGCCTCAGGCTTCAGGCCTGGCGGCCCGGCAAACGGCCGGAGCTAGGGTTAGGGTTAGGCCCCCCGTGAGGCTGAGGCTCGAGGTCGGGGGTACGGACACGTGTGGGGGGGCGTGTGCGGCGTAGGGCGCGGCATGCCGTGAGGCTAGGCCTCAGGCTTCAGCCCTGGCGGCCCGGCGAATGGCCGGAGCTAGGGTTAGGGTTAGGCCCCCCGTGAGGCTGAGGCTCGAGGTCGGGGTACGGACACGTGTGGGGGGGCGTGTGCGGCGTAGGGCGCGGCATGCCGTGAGGCTAGGCCTCAGGCTTCAGGCCTGGCGGTCCGGCGAACGGCCAGAGCTAGGGTTAGGGTTAGGCCCCCCGTGAGGCTGAGGCTCGAGGTCGGGGTACGGACACGTGTGGGGGGGCGTGTGCGGCGTAGGGCGCGGCATGCCGTGAGGCTAGGCCTCAGGCTTCAGGCCTGGCGGCCCGGCGAAGGGCCGGAGCTAGGGTTAGGGTTAGGCCCCCCGTGAGGCTGAGGCTCGAGGTCGGGGTACGGACACGTGTGGGGGGGCGTGTGCGGCGTAGGGCGCGGCATGCCGTGAGGCTAGGCCTCAGGCTTCAGGCCTGGCGGCCCGGCGAACGGCCGGAGCTAGGGTTAGGGTTAGGCCCCCCGTGAGGCTGAGGCTCGAGGTCGGGGTACGGACACGTGTGGGAGGGCGTGTGCGGCGTAGGGCGCGGCATGCCGTGAGGCTAGGCCTCAGGCTTGAGGCCTCGCGGCCCGGCGAAGGGCCGGAGCTAGGGTTAGGGTTAGGCCCCCCGTGAGGCTGAGGCTCGAGGTCGGGGTACGGACACGTGTGGGGGGGCGTGTGCGGCGTAGGGCGTGGCATGCCGTGAGGCTAGGCCTCAGGCTTCAGGCCTGGCGGCCCGGCGAAGGGCCGGAGCTAGGGTTAGGGTTAGGCCCCCCGGTGAGGCTGAGGCTCGAGGTCGGGGTACGGACACGTGTGGGGGGGCGTGTGCGGCGTAGGGCGCGGCATGCCGTGAGGCTAGGCCTCAGGCTTCAGGCCTGGCGGCCTGGCGAAGGGCCGGAGCTAGGGTTAGGGTTAGGCCCCCCGTGAGGCTGAGGCTCGAGGTCGGGGTACGGACACGTGTGGGGGGGCGTGTGCGGCGTAGGGCGCGGCATGCCGTGAGGCTAGGCCTCAGGCTTCAGGCCTGGCGGCCCGGCGAAGGGCCGGAGCTAGGGTTAGGGTTAGGCCCCCCGTGAGGCTGAGGCTCGAGGTCGGGGTACAGACACGTGTGGGGGGGCGTGTGCGGCGTAGGGCGCGGCATGCCGTGAGGCTAGGCCTCAGGCTTCAGGCCTGGCGGCCCGGCGAACGGCCGGAGCTAGGGTTAGGCTTAGGCCCCCCGTGAGGCTGAGGCTCGAGGTCGGGGTACGGACACGTGTGGGGGGGCGTGTGCGGCGTAGGGCGCGGCATGCCGTGAGGCTAGGCCTCAGGCTTCAGGCCTGGCGGCCCGGCGAAGGGCCGGAGCTAGGGTTAGGGTTAGGCCCCCGGTGAGGCTGAGGCTCGAGGTCGGGGTACGGACACGTGTGGGGGGGCGTGTGCGTCGTAGGGCGCGGCATGCCGTGAGGCTAGGCCTCAGGCTTCAGGCCTGGCGGCCCGGCGAAGGGCCGGAGCTAGGGTTAGGGTTAGGCCCCCCGTGAGGCTGAGGCTCGAGGTCGGGGTACGGACACGTGTGGGGGGGCGTGTGCGGCGTAGGGCGCGGCATGCCGTGAGGCTAGGCCTCAGGCTTCAGGCCTGGCGGCCCGGCGAACGGCCGGAGCTAGGGTTAGGGTTAGGCCCCCCGTGAGGCTGAGGCTCGAGGTCGGGGTACGGACACGTGGGGGGGGGCGTGTGCGGCGTAGGGCGCGGCATGCCGTGAGGCTAGGCCTCAGGCTTCAGGCCTGGCGGCCCGGCGAAGGGCCGGAGCTAGGGTTAGGGTTAGGCCGCCCGTGAGGCTGAGGCTCGAGGTCGGGGTACGGACACGTGTGGGGGGGCGTGTGCGGCGTAGGGCGCGGCATGCCGTGAGGCTAGGCCTCAGGCTTCAGGCCTCGCGGCCCGGCGAAGGGCCGGAGCTAGGGTTAGGTTTAGGCCCCCCGTGAGGCTGAGGCTCGAGGTCGGGGTACGGACACGTGTGGGGGGGCGTGTGCGGCGTAGGGCGTGGCATGCCGTGAGGCTAGGCCTCAGGCTTCAGGCCTGGCGGCCCGGCGAAGGGCCGGAGCTAGGGTTAGGGTTAGGCCCCCGGTGAGGCTGAGGCTCGAGGTCGGGGTACGGACACGTGTGGGGGGGCGTGTGCGGCGTAGGGCGCGGCATGCCGTGAGGCTAGGCCTCAGGCTTCAGGCCTGGCGGCCTGGCGAAGGGCCGGAGCTAGGGTTAGGGTTAGGCCCCCCGTGAGGCTGAGGCTCGAGGTCGGGGTACGGACACGTGTGGGGGGGCGTGTGCGGCGTAGGGCGCGGCATGCCGTGAGGCTAGGCCTCAGGCTTCAGGCCTGGCGGCCCGGCGAAGGGCCGGAGCTAGGGTTAGGGTTAGGCCCCCCCGTGAGGCTGAGGCTCGAGGTCGGGGTACAGACACGTGTGGGGGGGCGTGTGCGGCGTAGGGCGCGGCATGCCGTGAGGCTAGGCCTCAGGCTTCAGGCCTGGCGGCCCGGCGAAGGGCCGGAGCTAGGGTTAGGCTTAGGCCCCCCGTGAGGCTGAGGCTCGAGGTCGGGGTACGGACACGTGTGGGGGGGCGTGTGCGGCGTAGGGCGCGGCATGCCGTGAGGCTAGGCCTCAGGCTTCAGGCCTGGCGGCCCGGCGAAGGGCCGGAGCTAGGGTTAGGGTTAGGCCCCCCGTGAGGCTGAGGCTCGAGGTCGGGGTACGGACACGTGTGGGGGGGCGTGTGCGGCGTAGGGCGCGGCATGCCGTGAGGCTAGGCCTCAGGCTTCAGGCCTGGCGGCCCGGCGAACGGCCGGAGCTAGGGTTAGGGTTAGGCCCCCCCGTGAGGCTGAGGCTCGAGGTCGGGGTACGGACACGTGTGGGGGGGCGTGTGCGGCGTAGGGCGCGGCATGCCGTGAGGCTAGGCCTCAGGCTTCAGGCCTGGCGGCCCGGCGAACGGCCGGAGCTAGGGTTAGGGTTAGGCCCCCCGTGAGGCTGAGGCTCGAGGTCGGGGTACGGACACGTGTGGGGGGGCGTGTGCTGCGTAGGGCGCGGCATGCCGTGAGGCTAGGCCTCAGGCTTGAGGCCTCGCGGCCCGGCGAAGGGCCGGAGCTAGGGTTAGGGTTAGGCCCCCCGTGAGGCTGAGGCTCGAGGTCGGGGTACGGACACGTGTGGGGGGGCGTGTGCGGCGTAGGGCGCGGCATGCCGTGAGGCTAGGCCTCAGGCTTCAGGCCTGGCGGCCCGGCGAACGGCCGGAGCTAGGGTTAGGGTTAGGCCCCCCGTGAGGCTGAGGCTCCAGTTCGGGGTACGGACACGTGTGGGGGGTCGTGTGCGGCGTAGGGCGCGGCATGCCGTGAGGCTAGGCCTCAGGCTTCAGGCCTGGCGGCCCGGCGAACGGCCGGAGCTAGGGTTAGGGTTAGGCCCCCCGTGAGGCTGAGGCTCGAGGTCGGGGTACGGACACGTGTGGGGGGGCGTGTGCGGCGTAGGGCGCGGCATGCCGTGAGGCTAGGCCTCAGGCTTCAGCCCTGGCGGCCCGGCGAATGGCCGGAGCTAGGGTTAGGGTTAGGCCCCCCGTGAGGCTGAGGCTCGAGGTCGGGGTACGGACACGTGTGGGGGGGCGTGTGCGGCGTAGGGCGCGGCATGCCGTGAGGCTAGGCCTCAGGCTTCAGGCCTGGCAGTCCGGCGAACGGCCAGAGCTAGGGTTAGGGTTAGGCCCCCCGTGAGGCTGAGGCTCGAGGTCGGGGTACGGACACGTGTGGGGGGGCGTGTGCGGCGTAGGGCGCGGCATGCCGTGAGGCTAGGCCTCAGGCTTCAGGCCTGGCGGCCCGGCGAAGGGCCGGAGCTAGGGTTAGGTTTAGGCCCCCGTGAGGCTGAGGCTCGAGGTCGGGGTACGGACACGTGTGGGGGGGGCGTGTGCGGCGTAGGGGCGCGGCATGCCGTGAGGCTAGGCTCAGGCTTCAGGCCTGGCGGCCCGGCGAACGGCCGGAGCTAGGGTTAGGGTTAGGCCCCCCGTGAGGCTGAGGCTCGAGGTCGGGGTACGGACACGTGTGGGGGGGGCGTGTGCGGCGTAGGGCGCGGCATGCCGTGAGGCTAGGCCTCAGGCTTGAGGCCTCGCGGCCCGGCGAAGGGCCGGAGCTAGGGTTAGGGTTAGGCCCCCCGTGAGGCTGAGGCTCGAGGTCGGGGTACGGACACGTGTGGGGGGGCGTGTGCGGCGTAGGGCGTGGCATGCCGTGAGGCTAGGCCTCAGGCTTCAGGCCTGGCGGCCGGCGAAGGGCCGGAGCTAGGGTTAGGGTTAGGCCCCCGGTGAGGCTGAGGCTCGAGGTCGGGGTAAGGACACGTGTGGGGGGGCGTGTGCGGCGTAGGGCGTGGCATGCCGTGAGGCTAGGCCTCAGGCTTCAGGCCTGGCGGCCTGGCGAAGGGCCGGAGCTAGGGGTTAGGGTTAGGCCCCCCGTGAGGCTGAGGCTCGAGGTCGGGGTACGGACACGTGTGGGGGGGCGTGTGCGGCGTAGGGCGCGGCATGCCGTGAGGCTAGGCCTCAGGCTTCAGGCCTGGCGGCCCGGCGAAGGGCCGGAGCTAGGGTTAGGGTTAGGCCCCCCGTGAGGCTGAGGCTCGAGGTCGGGGTACGGACACGTGTGGGGGGGCGTGTGCGGCGTAGGGCGCGGCATGCCGTGAGGCTAGGCCTCAGGCTTCAGGCCTGGCGGCCCGGCGAAGGGCCGGAGCTAGGGTTAGGGTTAGGCCCCCCGTGAGGCTGAGGCTCGAGGTCGGGTACGGACACGTGTGGGGGGGCGTGTGCGGCGTAGGGCGCGGCATGCCGTGAGGCTAGGCCTCAGGCTTCAGGCCTGGCGGCCCGGCGAAGGCCGGAGCTAGGGTTAGGGTTAGGCCCCCGGTGAGGCTGAGGCTCGAGGTCGGGGTACGGACACGTGTGGGGGGGGCGTGTGCGTCGTAGGGCGCGGCATGCCGTGAGGCTAGGCCTCAGGCTTCAGGCCTGGCGGCCCGGCGAAGGGCCGGAGCTAGGGTTAGGGTTAGGCCCCCGTGAGGCTGAGGCTCGAGGTCGGGGTACGGACACGTGTGGGGGGGCGTGTGCGGCGTAGGGCGCGGCATGCCGTGAGGCTAGGCCTCAGGCTTCAGGCCTGGCGGCCCGGCGAACGGCCGGAGCTAGGGTTAGGGTTAGGCCCCCCGTGAGGCTGAGGCTCGAGGTCGGGGTACGGACACGTGTGGGGGGGGCGTGTGCGGCGTAGGGCGCGGCATGCCGTGAGGCTAGGCCTCAGGCTTCAGGCCTGGCGGCCCGGCGAAGGGCCGGAGCTAGGGTTAGGGTTAGGCCGCCCGTGAGGCTGAGGCTCGAGGTCGGGGTACGGACACGTGTGGGGGGGCGTGTGCGGCGTAGGCCGCGGCATGCCGTGAGGCTAGGCCTCAGGCTTCAGGCCTGGCGGCCCGGCGAAGGGCCGGACGCTAGTGTTAGGGTTAGGCCCCCCGTGAGGCTGAGGCTCGAGGTCGGGGTACGGACACGTGTGGGGGGGCGTTTGCGTCGTAGGGCGCGGCATGCCGTGAGGCTAGGCCTCAGGCTTCAGGCCTGGCGGCCCGGCGAAGGGCCCGGAGCTAGGGTTAGGGTTAGGCCCCCCCGTGAGGCTGAGGCTCGAGGTCGGGGTACGGACCACGTGTGGGGGGGCGTGTGCGGCGTAGGGCGCGGCATGCCGTGAGGCTAGGCCTCAGGCTTAAGGCCTGGCGGCCCGGCGAAGGGCCGGAGCTAGGGTTAGGGTTAGGCCCCCCGTGAGGCTGAGGCTCGAGGTCGGGTTACGGACACGTGTGGGGGGGCGTGTGCGGCGTAGGGCGCGGCATGCCGTGAGGCTAGGCCTCAGGCTTCAGGCCTGGCGGCCCGGCGAAGGGCCGGAGCTAGGGTTAGGGTTAGGCCCCCCGTGAGGCTGAGGCTCGAGGTCGGGGTACGGACACGTGTGGGGGGGCGTGTGCGGCGTAGGGCGCGGCATGCCGTGAGGCTAGGCCTCAGGCTTCAGGCCTGGCGGCCCGGCGAACGGCCGGAGCTAGGGTTAGGGTTAGGCCCCCGTGAGGCTGAGGCTCGAGGTCGGGGTACGGACACGTGTGGGGGGGCATGTGCGGCGTAGGGCGCGGCATGCCGTGAGGCTAGGCCTCAGGCTTCAGGCTGGCGGCCCGGCGAAGGGCCGGAGCTAGGGTTAGGGTTAGGCCCCCCGTGAGGCTGAGGCTCGAGGTCGGGGTACGGACACGTGTGGGGGGGCGTGTGCGGCGTAGGGCGCGGCATGCCGTGAGGCTAGGCCTCAGGCTTCAGGCCTGGCGGCCCGGCGAACGGCCGGAGCTAGGGTTAGGGTTAGGCCCCCCGTGAGGCTGAGGCTCGAGGTCGGGGTACGGACACGTGTGGGGGGGACGTGTGCGGCGTAGGGCGCGGCATGCCGTGAGGCTAGGCCTCAGGCTTCAGGCCTGGCGGCCCGGCGAACGGCCGGAGCTAGGGTTAGGGTTAGGCCCCCCGTGAGGCTGAGGCTCGAGGTCGGGGTACGGACACGTGTGGGGGGGCGTGTGCGGCGTAGGGCGCGGCATGCCGTGAGGCTAGGCCTCAGGCTTCAGGCCTGGCGGCCCGGCGAACGGCCGGAGCTAGGGTTAGGGTTAGGGCCCCCGTGAGGCTGAGGCTCGAGGTCGGGGTACGGACACGTGTGGGGGGGCGTGTGCGGCGTAGGGCGCGGCATGCCGTGAGGCTAGGCCTCAGGCTTCAGGCCTGGCGGCCCGGCGAACGGCCGGAGCTAGGGTTAGGGTTAGGCCCCCCGTGAGGCTGAGGCTCGAGGTCGGGGTACGGACACGTGTGGGGGGGCGTGTGCGGCGTAGGGCGCGGCATGCCGTGAGGCTAGGCCTCAGGCTTCAGGCCTGGCGGCCCGGCGAACGGCCGGAGCTAGGGTTAGGGTTAGGCCCCCCGTGAGGCTGAGGCTCGAGGTCGGGGTACGGACACGTGTGGGGGGGCGTGTGCGGCGTAGGGCGCGGCATGCCGTGAGGCTAGGCCTCAGGCTTCAGGCCTGGCGGCCCGGCGAAGGGCCGGAGCTAGGGTTAGGGTTAGGCCCCCCGTGAGGCTGAGGCTCGAGGTCGGGGTACGGACACGTGTGTGGGGGCGTGTGCGGCGTAGGGCGCGGCATGCCGTGAGGCTAGGCCTCAGGCTTCAGGCCTGGCGGCCCGGCGAAGGGCCGGAGCTAGGGTTAGGGTTAGGCCCCCCGTGAGGCTGAGGCTCGAGGTCGGGGTACGGACACGTGTGGGGGGGCGTGTGCGGCGTAGGGCGCGGCATGCCGTGAGGCTAGGCCTCAGGCTTCAGGCCTGGCGGCCCGGCGAAGGGCCGGAGCTAGGGTTAGGGTTAGGCCCCCGGTGAGGCTGAGGCTCGAGGTCGGGGTACGGACACGTGTGGGGGGGCGTGTGCGGCGTAGGGCGCGGCATGCCGTGAGGCTAGGCCTCAGGCTTCAGGCCTGGCGGCCCGGCGAAGGGCCGGAGCTAGGGTTAGGGTTAGGCCCCCCGTGAGGCTGAGGCTCGAGGTCGGGGTACGGACACGTGTGGGGGGGCGTGTGCGGCGTAGGGCGCGGCATGCCGTGAGGCTAGGCCTCAGGCTTCAGGCCTGGCGGCCCGGCGAAGGGCCGGAGCTAGGGTTAGGGTTAGGCCCCCCGTGAGGCTGAGGCTCGAGGTCGGGATACGGACACGTGTGGGGGGGCGTGTGCGGCGTAGGGCGCGGCATGCCGTGAGGCTAGGCCTCAGGCTTGAGGCCTGGATGCCCGGCGAAGGGCCGGAGCTAGGGTTAAGGTTAGGCCCCCGGTGAGGCTGAGGCTCGAGGTCGGGGTACGGACACGTGTGGGGGGTCGTGTGCGGCGTAGGGCGCGGCATGCCGTGAGGCTGGGCCTCAGGCTTCAGGCCTGGCGGCCCCGCGAAGGGCCGGAGCTAGGGTTAGGGTTAGGCCCCCGGTGAGGCTGAGGCTCGAGGTCGTGGTACGGACACGTGTGGGGGCGCGTGTGCGGCGTAGGGCGCGGCATGCCGTGAGGCTAGGCCTCAGGCTTGAGGCCTGGCGGCCCGGCGAAAGGCCGGAGCTAGGGTTAGGGTTAGGCCCCCGGTGAGGCTGAGGCTCGAGGTCGGGGTACGGACACCTGTGGGGGGGCGTGTGCGGCGTAGGGTGCGGCATGCCGTGAGGCTAGGCCTCAGGCTTGAGGCCTGGCGGCCCGGCGAAGGGCCGGAGCTAGGGTTAGGGTTAGGCCCCCGGTGAGGCTGAGGATCGAGGTCGGGGTACGGACACGTGTGGGGGGGCGTGTGCGGCGTAGGGCGCGGCATGCCGTGAGGCTAGGCCTCAGGCTTCAGGCCTGGCGGCCCGGCGAAGGGCCGGAGCTAGTGTTAGGGTTAGGCCCCCCGTGAGGCTGAGGCTCGAGGTCGGGGTACGGACACGTGTGGGGGGGCGTGTGCGGCGTAGGGCGCGGCATGCCGTGAGGCTAGGCCTCAGGCTTCAGGCCTGGCGGCCCGGCGAACGGCCGGAGCTAGGGTTAGGGTTAGGCCCCCCGTGAGGCTGAGGCTCCAGTTCGGGGTACGGACACGTGTGGGGGGTCGTGTGCGGCGTAGGGCGCGGCATGCCGTGAGGCTAGGCCTCAGGCTTCAGGCCTGGCGGCCCGGCGAACGGCCGGAGCTAGGGTTAGGGTTAGGCCCCCCGTGAGGCTGAGGCTCGAGGTCGGGGTACGGACACGTGTGGGGGGGCGTGTGCGGCGTAGGGCGCGGCATGCCGTGAGGCTAGGCCTCAGGCTTCAGCCCTGGCGGCCCGGCGAATGGCCGGAGCTAGGGTTAGGGTTAGGCCCCCCGTGAGGCTGAGGCTCGAGGTCGGGGTACGGACACGTGTGGGGGGGCGTGTGCGGCGTAGGGCGCGGCATGCCGTGAGGCTAGGCCTCAGGCTTCAGGCCTGGCAGTCCGGCGAACGGCCAGAGCTAGGGTTAGGGTTAGGCCCCCCGTGAGGCTGAGGCTCGAGGTCGGGGTACGGACACGTGTGGGGGGGCGTGTGCGGCGTAGGGCGCGGCATGCCGTGAGGCTAGGCCTCAGGCTTCAGGCCTGGCGGCCCGGCGAAGGGCCGGAGCTAGGGTTAGGGTTAGGCCCCCCGTGAGGCTGAGGCTCGAGGTCGGGGTACGGACACGTGTGGGGGGGCGTGTGCGGCGTAGGGCGCGGCATGCCGTGAGGCTAGGCCTCAGGCTTCAGGCCTGGCGGCCCGGCGAACGGCCGGAGCTAGGGTTAGGGTTAGGCCCCCCGTGAGGCTGAGGCTCGAGGTCGGGGTACGGACACGTGTGGGGGGGCGTGTGCGGCGTAGGGCGCGGCATGCCGTGAGGCTAGGCCTCAGGCTTGAGGCCTCGCGGCCCGGCGAAGGGCCGGAGCTAGGGTTAGGGTTAGGCCCCCCGTGAGGCTGAGGCTCGAGGTCGGGGTACGGACACGTGTGGGGGGGCGTGTGCGGCGTAGGGCGTGGCATGCCGTGAGGCTAGGCCTCAGGCTTCAGGCCTGGCGGCCCGGCGAAGGGCCGGAGCTAGGGTTAGGGTTAGGCCCCCGGTGAGGCTGAGGCTCGAGGTCGGGGTAAGGACACGTGTGGGGGGGCGTGTGCGGCGTAGGGCGTGGCATGCCGTGAGGCTAGGCCTCAGGCTTCAGGCCTGGCGGCCTGGCGAAGGGCCGGAGCTAGGGTTAGGGTTAGGCCCCCCGTGAGGCTGAGGCTCGAGGTCGGGGTACGGACACGTGTGGGGGGGCGTGTGCGGCGTAGGGCGCGGCATGCCGTGAGGCTAGGCCTCAGGCTTCAGGCCTGGCGGCCCGGCGAAGGGCCGGAGCTAGCGTTAGGGTTAGGCCCCCCGTGAGGCTGAGGCTCGAGGTCGGGGTACGGACACGTGTGGGGGGGCGTGTGCGGCGTAGGGCGCGGCATGCCGTGAGGCTAGGCCTCAGGCTTCAGGCCTGGCGGCCCGGCGAAGGGCCGGAGCTAGGGTTAGGGTTAGGCCCCCCGTGAGGCTGAGGCTCGAGGTCGGGGTACGGACACGTGTGGGGGGGCGTGTGCGTCGTAGGGCGCGGCATGCCGTGAGGCTAGGCCTCAGGCTTCAGGCCTGGCGGCCCGGCGAAGGGCCGGAGCTAGGGTTAGGGTTAGGCCCCCCGTGAGGCTGAGGCTCGAGGTCGGGGTACGGACACGTGTGGGGGGGCGTGTGCGGCGTAGGGCGCGGCATGCCGTGAGGCTAGGCCTCAGGCTTCAGGCCTGGCGGCCCGGCGAACGGCCGGAGCTAGGGTTAGGGTTAGGCCCCCCGTGAGGCTGAGGCTCGAGGTCGGGGTACGGACACGTGTGGGGGGGCGTGTGCGGCGTAGGGCGCGGCATGCCGTGAGGCTAGGCCTCAGGCTTCAGGCCTGGCGGCCCGGCGAAGGGCCGGAGCTAGGGTTAGGGTTAGGCCGCCCGTGAGGCTGAGGCTCGAGGTCGGGGTACGGACACGTGTGGGGGGGCGTGTGCGGCGTAGGGCGCGGCATGCCGTGAGGCTAGGCCTCAGGCTTCAGGCCTGGCGGCCCGGCGAAGGGCCGGAGCTAGTGTTAGGGTTAGGCCCCCCGTGAGGCTGAGGCTCGAGGTCGGGGTACGGACACGTGTGGGGGGGCGTGTGCGTCGTAGGGCGCGGCATGCCGTGAGGCTAGGCCTCAGGCTTCAGGCCTGGCGGCCCGGCGAAGGGCCGGAGCTAGGGTTAGGGTTAGGCCCCCCGTGAGGCTGAGGCTCGAGGTCGGGGTACGGACACGTGTGGGGGGGCGTGTGCGGCGTAGGGCGCGGCATGCCGTGAGGCTAGGCCTCAGGCTTAAGGCCTGGCGGCCCGGCGAAGGGCCGGAGCTAGGGTTAGGGTTAGGCCCCCCGTGAGGCTGAGGCTCGAGGTCGGGTTACGGACACGTGTGGGGGGGCGTGTGCGGCGTAGGGCGCGGCATGCCGTGAGGCTAGGCCTCAGGCTTCAGGCCTGGCGGCCCGGCGAAGGGCCGGAGCTAGGGTTAGGGTTAGGCCCCCCGTGAGGCTGAGGCTCGAGGTCGGGGTACGGACACGTGTGGGGGGGGCGTGTGCGGCGTAGGGCGCGGCATGCCGTGAGGCTAGGCCTCAGGCTTCAGGCCTGGCGGCCCGGCGAACGGCCGGAGCTAGGGTTAGGGTTAGGCCCCCCGTGAGGCTGAGGCTCGAGGTCGGGGTACGGACACGTGTGGGGGGGCATGTGCGGCGTAGGGCGCGGCATGCCGTGAGGCTAGGCCTCAGGCTTCAGGCCTGGCGGCCCGGCGAAGGGCCGGAGCTAGGGTTAGGGTTAGGCCCCCCGTGAGGCTGAGGCTCGAGGTCGGGGTACGGACACGTGTGGGGGGGCGTGTGCGGCGTAGGGCGCGGCATGCCGTGAGGCTAGGCCTCAGGCTTCAGGCCTGGCGGCCCGGCGAACGGCCGGAGCTAGGGTTAGGGTTAGGCCCCCCGTGAGGCTGAGGCTCGAGGTCGGGGTACGGACACGTGTGGGGGGACGTGTGCGGCGTAGGGCGCGGCATGCCGTGAGGCTAGGCCTCAGGCTTCAGGCCTGGCGGCCCGGCGAACGGCCGGAGCTAGGGTTAGGGTTAGGCCCCCCGTGAGGCTGAGGCTCGAGGTCGGGGTACGGACACGTGTGGGGGGGGCGTGTGCGGCGTAGGGCGCGGCATGCCGTGAGGCTAGGCCTCAGGCTTCAGGCCTGGCGGCCCGGCGAACGGCCGGAGCTAGGGTTAGGGTTAGGGCCCCCGTGAGGCTGAGGCTCGAGGTCGGGGTACGGACACGTGTGGGGGGGCGTGTGCGGCGTAGGGCGCGGCATGCCGTGAGGCTAGGCCTCAGGCTTCAGGCCTGGCGGCCCGGCGAACGGCCGGAGCTAGGGTTAGGGTTAGGCCCCCCGTGAGGCTGAGGCTCGAGGTCGGGGTACGGACACGTGTGGGGGGGCGTGTGCGGCGTAGGGCGCGGCATGCCGTGAGGCTAGGCCTCAGGCTTCAGGCCTGGCGGCCCGGCGAACGGCCGGAGCTAGGGTTAGGGTTAGGCCCCCCGTGAGGCTGAGGCTCGAGGTCGGGGTACGGACACGTGTGGGGGGGCGTGTGCGGCGTAGGGCGCGGCATGCCGTGAGGCTAGGCCTCAGGCTTCAGGCCTGGCGGCCCGGCGAAGGGCCGGAGCTAGGGTTAGGGTTAGGCCCCCCGTGAGGCTGAGGCTCGAGGTCGGGGTACGGACACGTGTGTGGGGGCGTGTGCGGCGTAGGGCGCGGCATGCCGTGAGGCTAGGCCTCAGGCTTCAGGCCTGGCGGCCCGGCGAAGGGCCGGAGCTAGGGTTAGGGTTAGGCCCCCCGTGAGGCTGAGGCTCGAGGTCGGGGTACGGACACGTGTGGGGGGGCGTGTGCGGCGTAGGGCGCGGCATGCCGTGAGGCTAGGCCTCAGGCTTCAGGCCTGGCGGCCCGGCGAAGGGCCGGAGCTAGGGTTAGGGTTAGGCCCCCGGTGAGGCTGAGGCTCGAGGTCGGGGTACGGACACGTGTGGGGGGGCGTGTGCGGCGTAGGGCGCGGCATGCCGTGAGGCTAGGCCTCAGGCTTCAGGCCTGGCGGCCCGGCGAAGGGCCGGAGCTAGGGTTAGGGTTAGGCCCCCCGTGAGGCTGAGGCTCGAGGTCGGGGTACGGACACGTGTGGGGGGGCGTGTGCGGCGTAGGGCGCGGCATGCCGTGAGGCTAGGCCTCAGGCTTCAGGCCTGGCGGCCCGGCGAAGGGCCGGAGCTAGGGTTAGGGTTAGGCCCCCCGTGAGGCTGAGGCTCGAGGTCGGGGTACGGACACGTGTGGGGGGGCGTGTGCGGCGTAGGGCGCGGCATGCCGTGAGGCTAGGCCTCAGGCTTCAGGCCTGGCGGCCCGGCGAAGGGCCGGAGCTAGGGTTAGGGTTAGGCCCCCGGTGAGGCTGAGGCTCGAGGTCGGGGTACGGACACGTGTGGGGGGGCGTGTGCGGCGTAGGGCGCGGCATGCCGTGAGGCTGGGCCTCAGGCTTCAGGCCTGGCGGCCCCGCGAAGGGCCGGAGCTAGGGTTAGGGTTAGGCCCCCGGTGAGGCTGAGGCTCGAGGTCGTGGTACGGACACGTGTGGGGGCGCGTGTGCGGCGTAGGGCGCGGCATGCCGTGAGGCTAGGCCTCAGGCTTGAGGCCTGGCGGCCCGGCGAAGGGCCGGAGCTAGGGTTAGGGTTAGGCCCCCGGTGAGGCTGAGGCTCGAGGTCGGGGTACGGACACCTGTGGGGGGGCGTGTGCGGCGTAGGGTGCGGCATGCCGTGAGGCTAGGCCTCAGGCTTGAGGCCTGGCGGCCCGGCGAAGGGCCAGAGCTAGGGTTAGGGTTAGGCCCCCGGTGAGGCTGAGGATCGAGGTCGGGGTACGGACACGTGTGGGGGGGCGTGTGCGGCGTAGGGCGCGGCATGCCGTGAGGCTAGGCCTCAGGCTTCAGGCCTGGCGGCCCGGCGAAGGGCCGGAGCTAGGGTTAGGGTTAGGCCCCCGGTGAGGCTGAGGCTCGAGGTCGGGGTACGGACACGTGTGGGGGGGCGTGTGCGGCGTAGGGCGCGGCATGCCGTGAGGCTAGGCCTCAGGCTTCAGGCCTGGCGGCCCGGCGAAGGGCCGGAGCTAGGGTTAGGGTTAGGCCCCCCGTGAGGCTGAGGCTCGAGGTCGGGGTACGGACACGTGTGGTGGGGCGTGTGCGGCGTAGGGCGCGGCATGCCGTGAGGCTAGGCCTCAGGCTTCAGGCCTGGCGGCCCGGCGAACGGCCTTAGCTAGGGTTAGGGTTAGGCCCCCCGTGAGGCTGAGGCTCGAGGTCGGGGTACGGACACGTGTGGGGGGGCGTGTGCGGCGTAGGGCGCGGCATGCCGTGAGGCTAGGCCTCAGGCTTCAGGCCTGGCGGCCCGGCGAAGGGCCGGAGCTAGGGTTAGGGTTAGGCCCCCCGTGAGGCTGAGGCTCGAGGTCGGGGTACGGACACGTGTGGGGGGGCGTGTGCGGCGTAGGGCGCGGCATGCCGTGAGGCTAGGCCTCAGGCTTCAGGCCTGGCGGCCCGGCGAACGGCCGGAGCTAGGGTTAGGGTTAGGCCCCCCGTGAGGCTGAGGCTCGAGGTCGGGGTACGGACACGTGTGGGGGGGCGTGTGCGGCGTAGGGCGCGGCATGCCGTGAGGCTAGGCCTCAGGCTTCAGGCCTGGCGGCCCGGCAAACGGCCGGAGCTAGGGTTAGGGTTAGGCCCCCCGTGAGGCTGAGGCTCGAGGTCGGGGTACGGACACGTGTGGGGGGGCGTGTGCGGCGTAGGGCGCGGCATGCCGTGAGGCTAGGCCTCAGGCTTCAGGCCTGGCGGCCCGGCGAAGGGCCGGAGGTAGGGTTAGGGTTAGGCCCCCCGTGAGGCTGAGGCTCGAGGTCGGGGTACGGACACGTGTGGGGGGGCGTGTGCGGCGTAGGGCGCGGCATGCCGTGAGGCTAGGCCTCAGGCTTCAGGCCTGGCGGCCCGGCGAACGGCCGGAGCTAGGGTTAGGGTTAGGCCCCCCGTGAGGCTGAGGCTCGAGGTCGGGGTACGGACACGTGTGGGGGGGCGTGTGCGGCGTAGGGCGCGGCATGCCGTGAGGCTAGGCCTCAGGCTTCAGGCCTGGCGGCCCGGCGAACGGCCGGAGCTAGGGTTAGGGTTAGGCCCCCCGTGAGGCTGAGGCTCGAGGTCGGGGTACGGACACGTGTGGGGGGGCGTGTGCGGCGTAGGGCGCGGCATGCCGTGAGGCTAGGCCTCAGGCTTGAGGCCTCGCGGCCCGGCGAAGGGCCGGAGCTAGGGTTAGGGTTAGGCCCCCCGTGAGGCTGAGGCTCGAGGTCGGGGTACGGACACGTGTGGGGGGGCGTGTGCGGCGTAGGGCGCGGCATGCCGTGAGGCTAGGCCTCAGGCTTCAGGCCTGGCGGCCCGGCGAACGGCCGGAGCTAGGGTTAGGGTTAGGCCCCCCGTGAGGCTGAGGCTCCAGTTCGGGGTACGGACACGTGTGGGGGGTCGTGTGCGGCGTAGGGCGCGGCATGCCGTGAGGCTAGGCCTCAGGCTTCAGGCCTGGCGGCCCGGCGAACGGCCGGAGCTAGGGTTAGGGTTAGGCCCCCCGTGAGGCTGAGGCTCGAGGTCGGGGTACGGACACGTGTGGGGGGGCGTGTGCGGCGTAGGGCGCGGCATGCCGTGAGGCTAGGCCTCAGGCTTCAGCCCTGGCTACCCGGCGAATGGCCGGAGCTAGGGTTAGGGTTAGGCCCCCCGTGAGGCTGAGGCTCGAGGTCGGGGTACGGACACGTGTGGGGGGGCGTGTGCGGCGTAGGGCGCGGCATGCCGTGAGGCTAGGCCTCAGGCTTCAGGCCTGGCGGTCCGGCGAAGGGCCGGAGCTAGGGTTAGGGTTAGGCCCCCCGTGAGGCTGAGGCTCGAGGTCGGGTTACGGGCACGTGTGGGGGGGCGTGTGCGGCGTAGGGCGCGGCATGCCGTGAGGCTAGGCCTCAGGCTTCAGGCCTGGCGGCCCGGCGAAGGGCCGGAGCTAGGGTTAGGGTTAGGCCCCCCGTGAGGCTGAGGCTCGAGGTCGGGGTACGGACACGTGTGGGGGGTCGTGTGCGGCGTAGGGCGCGGCATGCCGTGAGGCTAGGCCTCAGGCTTCAGGCCTGGCGGCCCGGCGAACGGCCGGAGCTAGGGTTAGGGTTAGGCCCCCCGTGAGGCTGAGGCTCGAGGTCGGGGTACGGACACGTGTGGGGGGGCGTGTGCGGCGTAGGGCGCGGCATGCCGTGAGGCTAGGCCTCAGGCTTCAGCCCTGGCGGCCCGGCGAATGGCCGGAGCTAGGGTTAGGGTTAGGCCCCCCGTGAGGCTGAGGCTCGAGGTCGGGGTACGGACACGTGTGGGGGGGCGTGTGTGGCGTAGGGCGCGGCATGCCGTGAGGCTAGGCCTCAGGCTTCAGGCCTGGCGGCCCGGCGAAGGGCCGGAGCTAGGGTTAGGGTTAGGCCCCCCGTGAGGCTGAGGCTCGAGGTCGGGTTACGGACACGTGTGGGGGGGCGTGTGCGGCGTAGGGCGCGGCATGCCGTGAGGCTAGGCCTCAGGCTTCAGGCCTGGCGTCCCGGCGAAGGGCCGGAGCTAGGGTTAGGGTTAGGCCCCCCGTGAGGCTGAGGCTCGAGGTCGGGGTACGGACACGTGTGGGGGGGCGTGTGCGGCGTAGGGCGCGGCATGCCGTGAGGCTAGGCCTCAGGCTTCAGGCCTGGCGGCCCGGCGAACGGCCGGAGCTAGGGTTAGGGTTAGGCCCCCCGTGAGGCTGAGGCTCGAGGTCGGGGTACGGACACGTGTGGGGGGGCATGTGCGGCGTAGGGCGCGGCATGCCGTGAGGCTAGGCCTCAGGCTTCAGGCCTGGCGGCCCGGCGAAGGGCCGGAGCTAGGGTTAGGGTTAGGCCCCGCGTGAGGCTGAGGCTCGAGGTCGGGGTACGGACACGTGTGGGGGGGCGTGTGCGGCGTAGGGCGCGGCATGCCGTGAGGCTAGGCCTCAGGCTTCAGGCCTGGCGGCCCGGCGAACGGCCGGAGCTAGGGTTAGGGTTAGGCCCCCCGTGAGGCTGAGGCTCGAGGTCGGGGTACGGACACGTGTGGGGGGGGCGTGTGCGGCGTAGGGCGCGGCATGCCGTGAGGCTAGGCCTCAGGCTTCAGGCCTGGCGGCCCGGCGAACGGCCGGAGCTAGGGTTAGGGTTAGGCCCCCCGTGAGGCTGAGGCTCGAGGTCGGGGTACGGACACGTGTGGGGGGGCGTGTGCGGCGTAGGGCGCGGCATGCCGTGAGGCTAGGCCTCAGGCTTGAGGCCTCGCGGCCCGGCGAAGGGCCGGAGCTAGGGTTAGGGTTAGGCCCCCCGTGAGGCTGAGGCTCGAGGTCGGGGTACGGACACGTGTGGGGGGGGCGTGTGCGGCGTAGGGCGCGGCATGCCGTGAGGCTAGGCCTCAGGCTTCAGGCCTGGCGGCCCGGCGAACGGCCGGAGCTAGGGTTAGGGTTAGGCCCCCCGTGAGGCTGAGGCTCCAGTTCGGGGTACGGACACGTGTGGGGGGTCGTGTGCGGCGTAGGGCGCGGCATGCCGTGAGGCTAGGCCTCAGGCTTCAGGCCTGGCGGCCCGGCGAAGGGCCGGAGCTAGGGTTAGGGTTAGGCCCCCCGTGAGGCTGAGGCTCGAGGTCGGGGTACGGACACGTGTGGGGGGGCGTGTGCGGCGTAGGGCGCGGCATGCCGTGAGGCTAGGCCTCAGGCTTCAGGCCTGGCGGCCCGGCGAAGGGCCGGAGCTAGGGTTAGGGTTAGGCCCCCGGTGAGGCTGAGGCTCGAGGTCGGGGTACGGACACGTGTGGGGGGGCGTGTGCGTCGTAGGGCGCGGCATGCCGTGAGGCTAGGCCTCAGGCTTCAGGCCTGGCGGCCCGGCGAAGGGCCGGAGCTAGGGTTAGGGTTAGGCCCCCCGTGAGGCTGAGGCTCGAGGTCGGGGTACGGACACGTGTGGGGGGGCGTGTGCGGCGTAGGGCGCGGCATGCCGTGAGGCTAGGCCTCAGGCTTCAGGCCTGGCGGCCCGGCGAACGGCCGGAGCTAGGGTTAGGGTTAGGCCCCCCGTGAGGCTGAGGCTCGAGGTCGGGGTACGGACACGTGTGGGGGGGCGTGTGCGGCGTAGGGCGCGGCATGCCGTGAGGCTAGGCCTCAGGCTTCAGGCCTGGCGGCCCGGCGAACGGCCGGAGCTAGGGTTATGGTTAGGCCCCCCGTGAGGCTGAGGCTCGAGGTCGGGGTACGGACACGTGTGGGGGGGCGTGTGCGGCGTAGGGCGCGGCATGCCGTGAGGCTAGGCCTCAGGCTTCAGGCCTGGCGGCCCGGCGAACGGCCGGAGCTAGGGTTAGGGTTAGGCCCCCCGTGAGGCTGAGGCTCGAGGTCGGGGTACGGACACGTGTGGGGGGGGCGTGTGCGGCGTAGGGCGCGGCATGCCGTGAGGCTAGGCCTCAGGCTTCAGGCCTGGCGGCCCGGCGAAGGGCCGGAGCTAGGGTTAGGGTTAGGCCCCCCGTGAGGCTGAGGCTCGAGGTCGGGGTACGGACACGTGTGGGGGGGCGTGTGCGGCGTAGGGCGCGGCATGCCGTGAGGCTAGGCCTCAGGCTTCAGGCCTGGCGGCCCGGCGAACGGCCGGAGCTAGGGTTAGGGTTAGGCCCCCCGTGAGGCTGAGGCTCGAGGTCGGGGTACGGACACGTGTGGGGGGGGCGTGTGCGGCGTAGGGCGCGGCATGCCGTGAGGCTAGGCCTCAGGCTTGAGGCCTGGCGGCCCGGCGAAGGGCCGGAGCTAGGGTTAGGGTTAGGCCCCCGGTGAGGCTGAGGCTCGAGGTCGGGGTACGGACACCTGTGGGGGGGCGTGTGCGGCGTAGGGTGCGGCATGCCGTGAGGCTAGGCCTCAGGCTTGAGGCCTGGCGGCCCGGCGAAGGGCCGGAGCTAGGGTTAGGGTTAGGCCCCCGGTGAGGCTGAGGCTCGAGGTCGGGGTACGGACACGTGTGGGGGGGCGTGTGCGGCGTAGGGCGCGGCATGCCGTGAGGCTAGGCCTCAGGCTTCAGGCCTGGCGGCCCGGCGAAGGGCCGGAGCTAGGGTTAGGGTTAGGCCCCCGGTGAGGCTGAGGCTCGAGGTCGGGGTACGGACACGTGTGGGGGGGCGTGTGCGGCGTAGGGCGCGGCATGCCGTGAGGCTAGGCCTCAGGCTTCAGGCCTGGCGGCCCGGCGAACGGCCGGAGCTAGGGTTAGGGTTAGGCCCCCCGTGAGGCTGAGGCTCGAGGTCGGGGTACGGACACGTGTGGTGGGGCGTGTGCGGCGTAGGGCGCGGCATGCCGTGAGGCTAGGCCTCAGGCTTCAGTCCTGGCGGCCCGGCGAACGGCCTTAGCTAGGGTTAGGGTTAGGCCCCCCGTGAGGCTGAGGCTCGAGGTCGGGGTACGGACACGTGTGGGGGGGCGTGTGCGGCGTAGGGCGCGGCATGCCGTGAGGCTAGGCCTCAGGCTTCAGGCCTGGCGGCCCGGCGAAGGGCCGGAGCTAGGGTTAGGGTTAGGCCCCCCGTGAGGCTGAGGCTCGAGGTCGGGGTACGGACACGTGTGGGGGGGCGTGTGCGGCGTAGGGCGCGGCATGCCGTGAGGCTAGGCCTCAGGCTTCAGGCCTGGCGGCCCGGCGAACGGCCGGAGCTAGGGTTAGGGTTAGGCCCCCCGTGAGGCTGAGGCTCGAGGTCGGGGTACGGACACGTGTGGGGGGGCGTGTGCGGCGTAGGGCGCGGCATGCCGTGAGGCTAGGCCTCAGGCTTCAGGCCTGGCGGCCCGGCAAACGGCCGGAGCTAGGGTTAGGGTTAGGCCCCCCGTGAGGCTGAGGCTCGAGGTCGGGGTACGGACACGTGTGGGGGGGCGTGTGCGGCGTAGGGCGCGGCATGCCGTGAGGCTAGGCCTCAGGCTTCAGGCCTGGCGGCCCGGCGAACGGCCGGAGCTAGGGTTAGGGTTAGGCCCCCCGTGAGGCTGAGGCTCGAGTTCGGGGTACGGACACGTGTGGGGGGGCGTGTGCGGCGTAGGGCGCGGCATGCCGTGAGGCTAGGCCTCAGGCTTCAGGCCTGGCGGCCCGGCGAACGGCCGGAGCTAGGGTTAGGGTTAGGCCCCCCGTGAGGCTGAGGCTCGAGGTCGGGGTACGGACACGTGTGGGGGGGCGTGTGCGGCGTAGGGCGCGGCATGCCGTGAGGCTAGGCCTCAGGCTTCAGGCCTGGCGGCCCGGCGAAGGGCCGGAGCTAGGGTTAGGGTTAGGCCCCCCGTGAGGCTGAGGCTCGAGGTCGGGGTACGGACACGTGTGGGGGGTCGTGTGCGGCGTAGGGCGCGGCATGCCGTGAGGCTGGGCCTCAGGCTTCAGGCCTGGCGGCCCCGCGAAGGGCCGGAGCTAGGGTTAGGGTTAGGCCCCCGGTGAGGCTGAGGCTCGAGGTCGTGGTACGGACACGTGTGGGGGCGCGTGTGCGGCGTAGGGCGCGGCATGCCGTGAGGCTAGGCCTCAGGCTTGAGGCCTGGCGGCCCGGCGAAGGGCCGGAGCTAGGGTTAGGGTTAGGCCCCCGGTGAGGCTGAGGCTCGAGGTCGGGGTACGGACACCTGTGGGGGGGCGTGTGCGGCGTAGGGTGCGGCATGCCGTGAGGCTAGGCCTCAGGCTTGAGGCCTGGCGGCCCGGCGAAGGGCCGGAGCTAGGGTTAGGGTTAGGCCCCCGGTGAGGCTGAGGATCGAGGTCGGGGTACGGACACGTGTGGGGGGGCGTGTGCGGCGTAGGGCGCGGCATGCCGTGAGGCTAGGCCTCAGGCTTCAGGCCTGGCGGCCCGGCGAAGGGCCGGAGCTAGGGTTAGGGTTAGGCCCCCGGTGAGGCTGAGGCTCGAGGTCGGGGTACGGACACGTGTGGGGGGGCGTGTGCGGCGTAGGGCGCGGCATGCCGTGAGGCTAGGCCTCAGGCTTCAGGCCTGGCGGCCCGGCGAAGGGCCGGAGCTAGGGTTAGGGTTAGGCCCCCCGTGAGGCTGAGGCTCGAGGTCGGGGTACGGACACGTGTGGTGGGGCGTGTGCGGCGTAGGGCGCGGCATGCCGTGAGGCTAGGCCTCAGGCTTCAGGCCTGGCGGCCCGGCGAACGGCCTTAGCTAGGGTTAGGGTTAGGCCCCCCGTGAGGCTGAGGCTCGAGGTCGGGGTACGGACACGTGTGGGGGGGCGTGTGCGGCGTAGGGCGCGGCATGCCGTGAGGCTAGGCCTCAGGCTTCAGGCCTGGCGGCCCGGCGAAGGGCCGGAGCTAGGGTTAGGGTTAGGCCCCCCGTGAGGCTGAGGCTCGAGGTCGGGGTACGGACACGTGTGGGGGGGCGTGTGCGGCGTAGGGCGCGGCATGCCGTGAGGCTAGGCCTCAGGCTTCAGGCCTGGCGGCCCGGTGAACGGCCGGAGCTAGGGTTAGGGTTAGGCCCCCCGTGAGGCTGAGGCTCGAGGTCGGGGTACGGACACGTGTGGGGGGGCGTGTGCGGCGTAGGGCGTGGCATGCCGTGAGGCTAGGCCTCAGGCTTCAGGCCTGGCGGCCCGGCAAACGGCCGGAGCTAGGGTTAGGGTTAGGCCCCCCGTGAGGCTGAGGCTCGAGGTCGGGGTACGGACACGTGTGGGGGGGCGTGTGCGGCGTAGGGCGCGGCATGCCGTGAGGCTAGGCCTCAGGCTTCAGGCCTGGCGGCCCGGCGAAGGGCCGGAGGTAGGGTTAGGGTTAGGCCCCCCGTGAGGCTGAGGCTCGAGGTCGGGGTACGGACACGTGTGGGGGGGCGTGTGCGGCGTAGGGCGCGGCATGCCGTGAGGCTAGGCCTCAGGCTTCAGGCCTGGCGGCCCGGCGAACGGCCGGAGCTAGGGTTAGGGTTAGGCCCCCCGTGAGGCTGAGGCTCGAGGTCGGGGTACGGACACGTGTGGGGGGGCGTGTGCGGCGTAGGGCGCGGCATGCCGTGAGGCTAGGCCTCAGGCTTCAGGCCTGGCGGCCCGGCGAACGGCCGGAGCTAGGGTTAGGGTTAGGCCCCCCGTGAGGCTGAGGCTCGAGGTCGGGGTACGGACACGTGTGGGGGGGCGTGTGCGGCGTAGGGCGCGGCATGCCGTGAGGCTAGGCCTCAGGCTTGAGGCCTCGCGGCCCGGCGAAGGGCCGGAGCTAGGGTTAGGGTTAGGCCCCCCGTGAGGCTGAGGCTCGAGGTCGGGGTACGGACACGTGTGGGGGGGCGTGTGCGGCGTAGGGCGCGGCATGCCGTGAGGCTAGGCCTCAGGCTTCAGGCCTGGCGGCCCGGCGAACGGCCGGAGCTAGGGTTAGGGTTAGGCCCCCCGTGAGGCTGAGGCTCCAGTTCGGGGTACGGACACGTGTGGGGGGTCGTGTGCGGCGTAGGGCGCGGCATGCCGTGAGGCTAGGCCTCAGGCTTCAGGCCTGGCGGCCCGGCGAACGGCCGGAGCTAGGGTTAGGGTTAGGCCCCCCGTGAGGCTGAGGCTCGAGGTCGGGGTACGGACACGTGTGGGGGGGCGTGTGCGGCGTAGGGCGCGGCATGCCGTGAGGCTAGGCCTCAGGCTTCAGCCCTGGCTGCCCGGCGAATGGCCGGAGCTAGGGTTAGGGTTAGGCCCCCCGTGAGGCTGAGGCTCGAGGTCGGGGTACGGACACGTGTGGGGGGGCGTGTGCGGCGTAGGGCGCGGCATGCCGTGAGGCTAGGCCTCAGGCTTCAGGCCTGGCGGTCCGGCGAAGGGCCGGAGCTAGGGTTAGGGTTAGGCCCCCCGTGAGGCTGAGGCTCGAGGTCGGGTTACGGGCACGTGTGGGGGGGCGTGTGCGGCGTAGGGCGCGGCATGCCGTGAGGCTAGGCCTCAGGCTTCAGGCCTGGCGGCCCGGCGAAGGGCCGGAGCTAGGGTTAGGGTTAGGCCCCCCGTGAGGCTGAGGCTCGAGGTCGGGGTACGGACACGTGTGGGGGGTCGTGTGCGGCGTAGGGCGCGGCATGCCGTGAGGCTAGGCCTCAGGCTTCAGGCCTGGCGGCCCGGCGAACGGCCGGAGCTAGGGTTAGGGTTAGGCCCCCCGTGAGGCTGAGGCTCGAGGTCGGGGTACGGACACGTGTGGGGGGGCGTGTGCGGCGTAGGGCGCGGCATGCCGTGAGGCTAGGCCTCAGGCTTCAGGCCTGGCGGCCCGGCGAAGGGCCGGAGCTAGGGTTAGGGTTAGGCCCCCCGTGAGGCTGAGGCTCGAGGTCGGGGTACGGACACGTGTGGGGGGGCGTGTGCGGCGTAGGGCACGGCATGCCGTGAGGCTAGGCCTCAGGCTTCAGGCCTGGCGGCCCGGCGAACGGCCGGAGCTAGGGTTAGGGTTAGGCCCCCCGTGAGGCTGAGGCTCGAGGTCGGGGTACGGACACGTGTGGGGGGGCATGTGCGGCGTAGGGCGCGGCATGCCGTGAGGCTAGGCCTCAGGCTTCAGGCCTGGCGGCCCGGCGAAGGGCCGGAGCTAGGGTTAGGGTTAGGCCCCCCGTGAGGCTGAGGCTCGAGGTCGGGGTACGGACACGTGTGGGGGGGCGTGTGCGGCGTAGGGCGCGGCATGCCGTGAGGCTAGGCCTCAGGCTTCAGGCCTGGCGGCCCGGCGAACGGCCGGAGCTAGGGTTAGGGTTAGGCCCCCCGTGAGGCTGAGGCTCGAGGTCGGGGTACGGACACGTGTGGGGGGGCGTGTGCGGCGTAGGGCGCGGCATGCCGTGAGGCTAGGCCTCAGGCTTCAGGCCTGGCGGCCCGGCGAACGGCCGGAGCTAGGGTTAGGGTTAGGCCCCCCGTGAGGCTGAGGCTCGAGGTCGGGGTACGGACACGTGTGGGGGGGCGTGTGCGGCGTAGGGCGCGGCATGCCGTGAGGCTAGGCCTCAGGCTTGAGGCCTCGCGGCCCGGCGAAGGGCCGGAGCTAGGGTTAGGGTTAGGCCCCCCGTGAGGCTGAGGCTCGAGGTCGGGGTACGGACACGTGTGGGGGGGCGTGTGCGGCGTAGGGCGCGGCATGCCGTGAGGCTAGGCCTCAGGCTTCAGGCCTGGCGGCCCGGCGAACGGCCGGAGCTAGGGTTAGGGTTAGGCCCCCCGTGAGGCTGAGGCTCCAGTTCGGGGTACGGACACGTGTGGGGGGTCGTGTGCGGCGTAGGGCGCGGCATGCCGTGAGGCTAGGCCTCAGGCTTCAGGCCTGGCGGCCCGGCGAACGGCCGGAGCTAGGGTTAGGGTTAGGCCCCCCGTGAGGCTGAGGCTCGAGGTCGGGGTACGGACACGTGTGGGGGGGCGTGTGCGGCGTAGGGCGCGGCATGCCGTGAGGCTAGGCCTCAGGCTTCAGGCCTGGCGGCCTGGCGAAGGGCCGGAGCTAGGGTTAGGGTTAGGCCCCCCGTGAGGCTGAGGCTCGAGGTCGGGGTACGGACACGTGTGGGGGGGCGTGTGCGGCGTAGGGCGCGGCATGCCGTGAGGCTAGGCCTCAGGCTTCAGGCCTGGCGGCCCGGCGAAGGGCCGGAGCTAGGGTTAGGGTTAGGCCCCCCGTGAGGCTGAGGCTCGAGGTCGGGGTACGGACACGTGTGGGGGGGCGTGTGCGGCGTAGGGCGCGGCATGCCGTGAGGCTAGGCCTCAGGCTTCAGGCCTGGCGGCCCGGCGAAGGGCCGGAGCTAGGGTTAGGGTTAGGCCCCCCGTGAGGCTGAGGCTCGAGGTCGGGGTACGGACACGTGTGGGGGGGCGTGTGCGGCGTAGGGCGCGGCATGCCGTGAGGCTAGGCCTCAGGCTTCAGGCCTGGCGGCCCGGCGAAGGGCCGGAGCTAGGGTTAGGGTTAGGCCCCCGGTGAGGCTGAGGCTCGAGGTCGGGGTACGGACACGTGTGGGGGGGCGTGTGCGTCGTAGGGCGCGGCATGCCGTGAGGCTAGGCCTCAGGCTTCAGGCCTGGCGGCCCGGCGAACGGCCGGAGCTAGGGTTAGGGTTAGGCCCCCCGTGAGGCTGAGGCTCGAGGTCGGGGTACGGACACGTGTGGTGGGTCGTGTGCGGCGTAGGGCGCGGCATGCCGTGAGGCTAGGCCTCAGGCTTCAGGCCTGGCGGCCCGGCGAACGGCCGGAGCTAGGGTTAGGGTTAGGCCCCCGTGAGGCTGAGGCTCGAGGTCGGGGTACGGACACGTGTGGGGGGGCGTGTGCGGCGTAGGGCGCGGCATGCCGTGAGGCTAGGCCTCAGGCTTCAGCCCTGGCGGCCCGGCGAATGGCCGGAGCTAGGGTTAGGGTTAGGCCCCCCGTGAGGCTGAGGCTCGAGGTCGGGGTACGGACACGTGTGGGGGGGCGTGTGCGGCGTAGGGCGCGGCATGCCGTGAGGCTAGGCCTCAGGCTTCAGGCCTGGCGGCCCGGCGAAGGGCCGGAGCTAGGGTTAGGGTTAGGCTCCCCGTGAGGCTGAGGCTCGAGGTCGGGTTACGGACACGTGCGGGGGGGCGTGTGCGGCGTAGGGCGCGGCATGCCGTGAGGCTAGGCCTCAGGCTTCAGGCCTGGCGGCCCGGCGAAGGGCCGGAGCTAGGGTTAGGGTTAGGCCCCCCGTGAGGCTGAGGCTCGAGGTCGGGGTACGGACAC
Source organism: Kogia breviceps (assembly GCF_026419965.1). Lineage (NCBI taxonomy): Eukaryota > Metazoa > Chordata > Mammalia > Artiodactyla > Physeteridae > Kogia > Kogia breviceps. The sequence goes on from NW_026711784.1 coordinate 27,223, forward strand.
GTGTGGGGGGGCGTGTGCGGCGTAGGGCGCGGCATGCCGTGAGGCTAGGCCTCAGGCTTCAGGCCTGGCGGCCTGGCGAAGGGCCGGAGCTAGGGTTAGGGTTAGGCCCCCCGTGAGGCTGAGGCTCGAGGTCGGGGTACGGACACGTGTGGGGGGGCGTGTGCGGCGTAGGGCGCGGCATGCCGTGAGGCTAGGCCTCAGGCTTCAGGCCTGGCGGCCCGGCGAAGGGCCGGAGCTAGGGTTAGGGTTAGGCCCCCCGTGAGGCTGAGGCTCGAGGTCGGGGTACGGACACGTGTGGGGGGGCGTGTGCGGCGTAGGGCGCGGCATGCCGTGAGGCTAGGCCTCAGGCTTCAGGCCTGGCGGCCCGGCGAAGGGCCGGAGCTAGGGTTAGGGTTAGGCCCCCCGTGAGGCTGAGGCTCGAGGTCGGGGTACGGACACGTGTGGGGGGGCGTGTGCGGCGTAGGGCGCGGCATGCCGTGAGGCTAGGCCTCAGGCTTCAGGCCTGGCGGCCCGGCGAAGGGCCGGAGCTAGGGTTAGGGTTAGGCCCCCGGTGAGGCTGAGGCTCGAGGTCGGGGTACGGACACGTGTGGGGGGGCGTGTGCGTCGTAGGGCGCGGCATGCCGTGAGGCTAGGCCTCAGGCTTCAGGCCTGGCGGCCCGGCGAAGGGCCGGAGCTAGGGTTAGGGTTAGGCCCCCCGTGAGGCTGAGGCTCGAGGTCGGGGTACGTACACGTGTGGTGGGTCGTGTGCGGCGTAGGGCGCGGCATGCCGTGAGGCTAGGCCTCAGGCTTCAGGCCTGGCGGCCCGGCGAACGGCCGGAGCTAGGGTTAGGGTTAGGCCCCCCGTGAGGCTGAGGCTCGAGGTCGGGGTACGGACACGTGTGGGGGGGCGTGTGCGGCGTAGGGCGCGGCATGCCGTGAGGCTAGGCCTCAGGCTTCAGCCCTGGCGGCCCGGCGAATGGCCGGAGCTAGGGTTAGGGTTAGGCCCCCCGTGAGGCTGAGGCTCGAGGTCGGGGTACGGACACGTGTGGGGGGGCGTGTGCGGCGTAGGGCGCGGCATGCCGTGAGGCTAGGCCTCAGGCTTCAGGCCTGGCGGCCCGGCGAAGGGCCGGAGCTAGGGTTAGGGTTAGGCTCCCCGTGAGGCTGAGGCTCGAGGTCGGGTTACGGACACGTGTGGGGGGGCGTGTGCGGCGTAGGGCGCGGCATGCCGTGAGGCTAGGCCTCAGGCTTCAGGCCTGGCGGCCCGGCGAAGGGCCGGAGCTAGGGTTAGGGTTAGGCCCCCCGTGAGGCTGAGGCTCGAGGTCGGGGTACGGACACGTGTGGGGGGGCGTGTGCGGCGTAGGGCACGGCATGCCGTGAGGCTAGGCCTCAGGCTTCAGGCCTGGCGGCCCGGCGAACGGCCGGAGCTAGGGTTAGGGTTAGGCCCCCCGTGAGGCTGAGGCTCGAGGTCGGGGTACGGACACGTGTGGGGGGGCATGTGCGGCGTAGGGCGCGGCATGCCGTGAGGCTAGGCCTCAGGCTTCAGGCCTGGCGGCCGGCGAAGGGCCGGAGCTAGGGTTAGGGTTAGGCCCCCCGTGAGGCTGAGGCTCGAGGTCGGGGTACGGACACGTGTGGGGGGGCGTGTGCGGCGTAGGGCGCGGCATGCCGTGAGGCTAGGCCTCAGGCTTCAGGCCTGGCGGCCCGGCGAACGGCCGGAGCTAGGGTTAGGGTTAGGCCCCCCGTGAGGCTGAGGCTCGAGGTCGGGGTACGGACACGTGTGGGGGGGCGTGTGCGGCGTAGGGCGCGGCATGCCGTGAGGCTAGGCCTCAGGCTTCAGGCCTGGCGGCCCGGCGAACGGCCGGAGCTAGGGTTAGGGTTAGGCCCCCCGTGAGGCTGAGGCTCGAGGTCGGGGTACGGACACGTGTGGGGGGGCGTGTGCGGCGTAGGGCGCGGCATGCCGTGAGGCTAGGCCTCAGGCTTGAGGCCTCGCGGCCCGGCGAAGGGCCGGAGCTAGGGTTAGGGTTAGGCCCCCCGTGAGGCTGAGGCTCGAGGTCGGGGTACGGACACGTGTGGGGGGGCGTGTGCGGCGTAGGGCGCGGCATGCCGTGAGGCTAGGCCTCAGGCTTCAGGCCTGGCGGCCCGGCGAACGGCCGGAGCTAGGGTTAGGGTTAGGCCCCCCGTGAGGCTGAGGCTCCAGTTCGGGGTACGGACACGTGTGGGGGGTCGTGTGCGGCGTAGGGCGCGGCATGCCGTGAGGCTAGGCCTCAGGCTTCAGGCCTGGCGGCCCGGCGAACGGCCGGAGCTAGGGTTAGGGTTAGGCCCCCCGTGAGGCTGAGGCTCGAGGTCGGGGTACGGACACGTGTGGGGGGGCGTGTGCGGCGTAGGGCGCGGCATGCCGTGAGGCTAGGCCTCAGGCTTCAGGCCTGGCGGCCTGGCGAAGGGCCGGAGCTAGGGTTAGGGTTAGGCCCCCCGTGAGGCTGAGGCTCGAGGTCGGGGTACGGACACGTGTGGGGGGGCGTGTGCGGCGTAGGGCGCGGCATGCCGTGAGGCTAGGCCTCAGGCTTCAGGCCTGGCGGCCCGGCGAAGGGCCGGAGCTAGGGTTAGGGTTAGGCCCCCCGTGAGGCTGAGGCTCGAGGTCGGGGTACGGACACGTGTGGGGGGGCGTGTGCGGCGTAGGGCGCGGCATGCCGTGAGGCTAGGCCTCAGGCTTCAGGCCTGGCGGCCCGGCGAAGGGCCGGAGCTAGGGTTAGGGTTAGGCCCCCCGTGAGGCTGAGGCTCGAGGTCGGGGTACGGACACGTGTGGGGGGGCGTGTGCGGCGTAGGGCGCGGCATGCCGTGAGGCTAGGCCTCAGGCTTCAGGCCTGGCGGCCCGGCGAAGGGCCGGAGCTAGGGTTAGGGTTAGGCCCCCGGTGAGGCTGAGGCTCGAGGTCGGGGTACGGACACGTGTGGGGGGGCGTGTGCGTCGTAGGGCGCGGCATGCCGTGAGGCTAGGCCTCAGGCTTCAGGCCTGGCGGCCCGGCGAAGGGCCGGAGCTAGGGTTAGGGTTAGGCCCCCCGTGAGGCTGAGGCTCGAGGTCGGGGTACGGACACGTGTGGGGGGGCGTGTGCGGCGTAGGGCGCGGCATGCCGTGAGGCTAGGCCTCAGGCTTCAGGCCTGGCGGCCCGGCGAACGGCCGGAGCTAGGGTTAGGGTTAGGCCCCCCGTGAGGCTGAGGCTCGAGGTCGGGGTACGGACACGTGTGGGGGGGCGTGTGCGGCGTAGGGCGCGGCATGCCGTGAGGCTAGGCCTCAGGCTTCAGGCCTGGCGGCCCGGCGAAGGGCCGGAGCTAGGGTTAGGGTTAGGCCGCCCGTGAGGCTGAGGCTCGAGGTCGGGGTACGGACACGTGTGGGGGGGCGTGTGCGGCGTAGGGCGCGGCATGCCGTGAGGCTAGGCCTCAGGCTTCAGGCCTGGCGGCCCGGCGAACGGCCGGAGCTAGGGTTAGGGTTAGGCCCCCCGTGAGGCTGAGGCTCGAGGTCGGGTACGGACACGTGTGGGGGGGCGTGTGCGGCGTAGGGCGCGGCATGCCGTGAGGCTAGGCCTCAGGCTTCAGGCCTGGCGGCCCGGCGAAGGGCCGGAGCTAGGGTTAGGGTTAGGCCCCCCGTGAGGCTGAGGCTCGAGGTCGGGGTACAGACACGTGTGTGGGGGCGTGTGCGGCGTAGGGCGCGGCATGCCGTGAGGCTAGGCCTCAGCTTCAGGCCTGGCGGCCCGGCGAAGGGCCGGAGCTAGGGTTAGGGTTAGGCCCCCCGTGAGGCTGAGGCTCGAGGTCGGGGTACGGACACGTGTGGGGGGGCGTGTGCGGCGTAGGGCGCGGCATGCCGTGAGGCTAGGCCTCAGGCTTCAGGCCTGGCGGCCCGGCGAAGGGCCGGAGCTAGGGTTAGGGTTAGGCCCCCGGTGAGGCTGAGGCTCGAGGTCGGGGTACGGACACGTGTGGGGGGGCGTGTGCGGCGTAGGGCGCGGCATGCCGTGAGGCTAGGCCTCAGGCTTCAGGCCTGGCGGCCCGGCGAAGGGCCGGAGCTAGGGTTAGGGTTAGGCCCCCCGTGAGGCTGAGGCTCGAGGTCGGGGTACGGACACGTGTGGGGGGGCGTGTGCGGCGTAGGGCGCGGCATGCCGTTAGGCTAGGCCTCAGGCTTCAGGCCTGGCGGCCCGGCGAAGGGCCGGAGCTAGGGTTAGGGTTAGGCCCCCCGTGAGGCTGAGGCTCGAGGTCGGGGTACGGACACGTGTGGGGGGGGCGTGTGCGGCGTAGGGCGCGGCATGCCGTGAGGCTAGGCCTCAGGCTTCAGGCCTGGCGGCCCGGCGAAGGGCCGGAGCTAGGGTTAGGGTTAGGCCCCCGGTGAGGCTGAGGCTCGAGGTCGGGGTACGGACACGTGTGGGGGGCGTGTGCGGCGTAGGGCGCGGCATGCCGTGAGGCTAGGCCTCAGGCTTCAGGCCTGGCGGCCCGGCGAAGGGCCGGAGCTAGGGTTAGGGTTAGGCCCCCCGTGAGGCTGAGGCTCGAGGTCGGGGTACGGACACGTGTGGGGGGGGCGTGTGCGGCGTAGGGCGCGGCATGCCGTGAGGCTAGGCCTCAGGCTTCAGGCCTGGCGGCCCGGCGAACGGCCGGAGCTAGGGTTAGGGTTAGGCCCCCCGTGAGGCTGAGGCTCAAGGTCGGGGTACGGACACGTGTGGGGGGGCGTGTGCGGCGTAGGGCGCGGCATGCCGTGAGGCTAGGCCTCAGGCTTGAGGCCTGGCGGCCCGGCGAAGGGCCCGGAGCTAGGGTTAGGGTTAGGCCCCCGGTGAGGCTGAGGCTTGAGGTCGGGGTACGGACACCTGTGGGGGGGCGTGTGCGGCGTAGGGTGCGGCATGCCGTGAGGCTAGGCCTCAGGCTTGAGGCCTGGCGGCCCGGCGAAGGGCCGGAGCTAGGGTTAGGGTTAGGCCCCCGGTGAGGCTGAGGCTCGAGGTCGGGGTACGGACACGTGTGGGGGGGCGTGTGCGGCGTAGGGCGCGGCATGCCGTGAGGCTAGGCCTCAGGCTTCAGGCCTGGCGGCCCGGCGAAGGGCCGGAGCTAGGGTTAGGGTTAGGCCCCCGGTGAGGCTGAGGCTCGAGGTCGGGGTACGGACACGTGTGGGGGGGGCGTGTGCGGCGTAGGGCGCGGCATGCCGTGAGGCTAGGCCTCAGGCTTCAGGCCTGGCGGCCCGGCGAAGGGCCGGAGCTAGGGTTAGGGTTAGGCCCCCCGTGAGGCTGAGGCTCGAGGTCGGGGTACGGACACGTGTGGTGGGGCGTGTGCGGCGTAGGGCGCGGCATGCCGTGAGGCTAGGCCTCAGGCTTCAGTCCTGGCGGCCCGGCGAACGGCCTTAGCTAGGGTTAGGGTTAGGCCCCCCGTGAGGCTGAGGCTCGAGGTCGGGGTACGGACACGTGTGGGGGGGCGTGTGCGGCGTAGGGCGCGGCATGCCGTGAGGCTAGGCCTCAGGCTTCAGGCCTGGCGGCCCGGCGAAGGGCCGGAGCTAGGGTTAGGGTTAGGCCCCCCGTGAGGCTGAGGCTCGAGGTCGGGGTACGGACACGTGTGGGGGGGCGTGTGCGGCGTAGGGCGCGGCATGCCGTGAGGCTAGGCCTCAGGCTTCAGGCCTGGCGGCCCGGCAAACGGCCGGAGCTAGGGTTAGGGTTAGGCCCCCCGTGAGGCTGAGGCTCGAGGTCGGGGTACGGACACGTGTGGGGGGGCGTGTGCGGCGTAGGGCGCGGCATGCCGTGAGGCTAGGCCTCAGGCTTCAGGCCTGGCGGCCCGGCGAACGGCCGGAGCTAGGGTTAGGGTTAGGCCCCCCGTGAGGCTGAGGCTCGAGTTCGGGGTACGGACACGTGTGGGGGGGCGTGTGCGGCGTAGGGCGCGGCATGCCGTGAGGCTAGGCCTCAGGCTTCAGGCCTGGCGGCCCGGCGAACGGCCGGAGCTAGGGTTAGGGTTAGGCCCCCGTGAGGCTGAGGCTCGAGGTCGGGGTACGGACACGTGTGGGGGGGCGTGTGCGGCGTAGGGCGCGGCATGCCGTGAGGCTAGGCCTCAGGCTTCAGGCCTGGCGGCCCGGCGAAGGGCCGGAGCTAGGGTTAGGGTTAGGCCCCCCGTGAGGCTGAGGCTCGAGGTCGGGGTACGGACACGTGTGGGGGGGGCGTGTGCGGCGTAGGGCGCGGCATGCCGTGAGGCTAGGCCTCAGGCTTCAGGCCTGGCGGCCCGGCGAAGGGCCGGAGCTAGGGTTAGGGTTAGGCCCCCCGTGAGGCTGAGGCTCGAGGTCGCGGTACGGACACGTGTGGGGGGGGCGTGTGCGGCGTAGGGCGCGGCATGCCGTGAGGCTAGGCCTCAGGCTTCAGGCCTGGCGGCCCGGCGAAGGGCCGGAGCTAGGGTTAGGGTTAGGCCCCCGTGAGGCTGAGGCTCGAGGTCGGGGTACGGACACGTGTGGGGGGGGCGTGTGCGGCGTAGGGCGCGGCATGCCGTGAGGCTAGGCCTCAGGCTTCAGGCCTGGCGGCCCGGCGAAGGGCCGGAGCTAGGGTTAGGGTTAGGCCCCCCGTGAGGCTGAGGCTCGAGGTCGGGGTACGGACACGTGTGGGGGGGCGTGTGCGGCGTAGGGCGCGGCATGCCGTGAGGCTAGGCCTCAGGCTTCAGGCCTGGCGGCCCGGCGAACGGCCGGAGCTAGGGTTAGGGTTAGGCCCCCCGTGAGGCTGAGGCTCGAGGTCGGGGTACGGACACGTGTGGGGGGGCGTGTGCGGCGTAGGGCGCGGCATGCCGTGAGGCTAGGCCTCAGGCTTCAGGCCTGGCGGCCCGGCGAACGGCCGGAGCTAGGGTTAGGGTTAGGCCCCACGTGAGGCTGAGGCTCGAGGTCGGGGTACGGACACGTGTGGGGGGGCGTGTGCGGCGTAGGGCGCGGCATGCCGTGAGGCTAGGCCTCAGGCTTCAGGCCTGGCGGCCCGGCGAACGGCCGGAGCTAGGGTTAGGGTTAGGCCCCCCGTGAGGCTGAGGCTCGAGGTCGGGGTACGGACACGTGTGGGGGGGCGTGTGCGGCGTAGGGCGCGGCATGCCGTGAGGCTAGGCCTCAGGCTTCAGGCCTGGCGGCCCGGCGAACGGCCGGAGCTAGGGTTAGGGTTAGGCCCCCCGTGAGGCTGAGGCTCGAGGTCGGGGTACGGACACGTGTGGGGGGGGCGTGTGCGGCGTAGGGCGCGGCATGCCGTGAGGCTAGGCCTCAGGCTTCAGGCCTGGCGGCCCGGCGAACGGCCGGAGCTAGGGTTAGGGTTAGGCCCCCCGTGAGGCTGAGGCTCGAGGTCGGGGTACGGACACGTGTGGGGGGGCGTGTGCGGCGTAGGGCGCGGCATGCCGTGAGGCTAGGCCTCAGGCTTCAGGCCTGGCGGCCCGGCGAAGGGCCGGAGCTAGGGTTAGGGTTAGGCCGCCCGTGAGGCTGAGGCTCGAGTTCGGGGTACGGACACGTGTGGGGGGGCGTGTGCGGCGTAGGGCGCGGCATGCCGTGAGGCTAGGCCTCAGGCTTCAGGCCTGGCGGCCCGGCGAAGGGCCGGAGCTAGTGTTAGGGTTAGGCCCCCCGTGAGGCTGAGGCTCGAGGTCGGGGTACGGACACGTGTGGGGGGGCGTGTGCGGCGTAGGGCGCGGCATGCCGTGAGGCTAGGCCTCAGGCTTCAGGCCTGGCGGCCCGGCGAAGGGCCGGAGCTAGGGTTAGGGTTAGGCCCCCCGTGAGGCTGAGGCTCGAGGTCGGGGTACGGACACGTGTGGGGGGGCGTGTGCGGCGTAGGGCGCGGCATGCCGTGAGGCTAGGCCTCAGGCTTCAGGCCTGGCGGCCCGGCGAAGGGCCGGAGCTAGGGTTAGGTTAGGCCCCCCGTGAGGCTGAGGCTCGAGGTCGGGTTACGGACACGTGTGGGGGGGCGTGTGCGGCGTAGGGCGCGGCATGCCGTGAGGCTAGGCCTCAGGCTTCAGGCCTGGCGGCCCGGCGAAGGGCCGGAGCTAGGGTTAGGGTTAGGCCCCCCGTGAGGCTGAGGCTCGAGGTCGGGGTACGGACACGTGTGGGGGGGCGTGTGCGGCGTAGGGCGCGGCATGCCGTGAGGCTAGGCCTCAGGCTTCAGGCCTGGCGGCCCGGCGAAGGGCCGGAGCTAGGGTTAGGGTTAGGCCCCCCGTGAGGCTGAGGCTCGAGGTCGGGGTACGGACACGTGTGGGGGGGCGTTAGCGGCGTAGGGCGCGGCATGCCGTGAGGCTAGGCCTCAGGCTTCAGGCCTGGCGGCCCGGCGAAGGCCGGAGCTAGGGTTAGGGTTAGGCCCCCCGTGAGGCTGAGGCTCGAGGTCGGGGTACGGACACGTGTGGGGGGGCGTGTGCGGCGTACGGCGCGGCATGCCGTGAGGCTAGGCCTCAGGCTTCAGGCCTGGCGGCCCGGCGAATGTCCGGAGCTAGGGTTAGGGTTAGGCCCCCCGTGAGGCTGAGGCTCGAGGTCGGGGTACGGACACGTGTGGGGGGGCGTGTGCGGCGTAGGGCGCGGCATGCCGTGAGGCTAGGCCTCAGGCTTCAGGCCTGGCGGCCCGGCGAAGGGCCGGAGCTAGGGTTAGGGTTAGGCCCCCCGTGAGGCTGAGGCTCGAGGTCGGGGTACGGACACGTGTGGGGGGCGTGTGCGGCGTAGGGCGCGGCATGCCGTGAGGCTAGGCCTCAGGCTTCAGGCCTGGCGGCCCGGCGAACGGCCGGAGCTAGGGTTAGGGTTAGGCCCCCCGTGAGGCTGAGGCTCGAGGTCGGGGTACGGACACGTGTGGGGGGGCGTGTGCGGCGTAGGGCGCGGCATGCCGTGAGGCTAGGCCTCAGGCTTCAGGCCTGGCGGCCCGGCGAACGGCCGGAGCTAGGGTTAGGGTTAGGCCCCCCGTGAGGCTGAGGCTCGAGGTCGGGGTACGGACACGTGTGGGGGGGCGTGTGCGGCGTAGGGCGCGGCATGCCGTGAGGCTAGGCCTCAGGCTTCAGGCCTGGCGGCCCGGCGAACGGCCGGAGCTAGGGTTAGGGTTAGGCCCCCCGTGAGGCTGAGGCTCGAGGTCGGGGTACGGACACGTGTGGGGGGGCGTGTGCGGCGTAGGGCGCGGCATGCCGTGAGGCTAGGCCTCAGGCTTCAGGCCTGGCGGCCCGGCGAACGGCCGGAGCTAGGGTTAGGGTTAGGCCCCCCGTGAGGCTGAGGCTCGAGGTCGGGGTACGGACACGTGTGGGGGGGCGTGTGCGGCGTAGGGCGCGGCATGCCGTGAGGCTAGGCCTCAGGCTTCAGGCCTGGCGGCCCGGCGAACGGCCGGAGCTAGGGTTAGGGTTAGGCCCCCCGTGAGGCTGAGGCTCGAGGTCGGGGTACGGACACGTGTGGGGGGGCGTGTGCGGCGTAGGGCGCGGCATGCCGTGAGGCTAGGCCTCAGGCTTCAGGCCTGGCGGCCCGGCGAACGGCCGGAGCTAGGGTTAGGGTTAGGCCCCCCGTGAGGCTGAGGCTCGAGGTCGGGGTACGGACACGTGTGGGGGGGCGTGTGCGGCGTAGGGCGCGGCATGCCGTGAGGCTAGGCCTCAGGCTTCAGGCCTGGCGGCCCGGCGAAGGGCCGGAGCTAGGGTTAGGGTTAGGCCCCCCGTGAGGCTGAGGCTCGAGGTCGGGGTACGGACACGTGTGGGGGGGCGTGTGCGGCGTAGGGCGCGGCATGCCGTGAGGCTAGGCCTCAGGCTTCAGGCCTGGCGGCCCGGCGAAGGGCCGGAGCTAGGGTTAGGGTTAGGCCCCCCGTGAGGCTGAGGCTCGAGGTCGGGGTACGGACACGTGTGGGGGGGCGTGTGCGGCGTAGGGCGCGGCATGCCGTGAGGCTAGGCCTCAGGCTTCAGGCCTGGCGGCCCGGCGAAGGGCCGGAGCTAGGGTTAGGGTTAGGCCCCCCGTGAGGCTGAGGCTCGAGGTCGGGGTACGGACACGTGTGGGGGGGCGTGTGCGGCGTAGGGCGCGGCATGCCGTGAGGCTAGGCCTCAGGCTTCAGGCCTGGCGGCCCGGCGAAGGGCCGGAGCTAGGGTTAGGGTTAGGCCCCCCGTGAGGCTGAGGCTCGAGGTCGGGGTACGGACACGTGTGGGGGGGCGTGTGCGGCGTAGGGCGCGGCATGCCGTGAGGCTAGGCCTCAGGCTTCAGGCCTGGCGGCCCGGCGAAGGGCCGGAGCTAGGGTTAGGGTTAGGCCCCCCGTGAGGCTGAGGCTCGAGGTCGGGGTACGGACACGTGTGGGGGGGCGTGTGCGGCGTAGGGCGCGGCATGCCGTGAGGCTAGGCCTCAGGCTTCAGGCCTGGCGGCCCGGCGAAGGGCCGGAGCTAGGGTTAGGGTTAGGCCCCCCGTGAGGCTGAGGCTCGAGGTCGGGGTACGGACACGTGTGGGGGGGCGTGTGCGGCGTAGGGCGCGGCATGCCGTGAGGCTAGGCCTCAGGCTTCAGGCCTGGCGGCCCGGCGAAGGGCCGGAGCTAGGGTTAGGGTTAGGCCCCCCGTGAGGCTGAGGCTCGAGGTCGGGGTACGGACACGTGTGGGGGGGCGTGTGCGGCGTAGGGCGCGGCATGCCGTGAGGCTAGGCCTCAGGCTTCAGGCCTGGCGGCCCGGCGAACGGGCCGGAGCTAGGGTTAGGGTTAGGCCCCCCGTGAGGCTGAGGCTCGAGGTCGGGGTACGGACACGTGTGGGGGGGCGTGTGCGGCGTAGGGCGCGGCATGCCGTGAGGCTAGGCCTCAGGCTTCAGGCCTGGCGGCCCGGCGAACGGCCGGAGCTAGGGTTAGGGTTAGGCCCCCGTGAGGCTGAGGCTCGAGGTCGGGGTACGGACACGTGTGGGGGGCGTGTGCGGCGTAGGGCGCGGCATGCCGTGAGGCTAGGCCTCAGGCTTCAGGCCTGGCGGCCCGGCGAACGGCCGGAGCTAGGGTTAGGGTTAGGCCCCCGTGAGGCTGAGGCTCGAGGTCGGGGTACGGACACGTGTGGGGGGGCGTGTGCGGCGTAGGGCGCGGCATGCCGTGAGGCTAGGCCTCAGGCTTCAGGCCTCGCGGCCCGGCGAACGGCCGGAGCTAGGGTTAGGGTTAGGCCCCCCGTGAGGCTGAGGCTCGAGGTCGGGGTACGGCCACGTGTGGGGGGGCGTGTGCGGCGTAGGGCGCGGCATGCCGTGAGGCTAGGCCTCAGGCTCAGGCCTCGCGGCCCGGCGAACGGCCGGAAGCTAGGGTTAGGGTTAGGCCCCCCCGTGAGGCTGAGGCTCGAGGTCGGGTACGGCCACGTGTGGGGGGCGTGTGCGGCGTAGGCGCGGCATGCCGTGAGGCTAGG
>NW_026711785.1:0-38508 GCF_026419965.1 Kogia breviceps
AGTCTCTTATTATGGTATGCCTCAATTCCTAAGGTCTCACATTCTCTCCCCCAGGAAATGTACTGACAATTTTAGATTGTCAAAAGAGTAACTTGGAGTTATTAAGGTTTGTGACAAATCGTACCAAAACACACTTCTATTGGTAATAGCTTGCTTGAAGCTTACTGGGAAAAATATTAATGATGTCAGATTTGCATTTGGTATCTTAGAATATTACAAGGATACTTACTGTGCTGCATAAATCTAGATGTAACTTTTATCAAGATCATTTAAAAAATTTTAAACCTGATTTTAAAAGTGGTATCTATCCTGTGGAGGGCAATTTTGCTGAAAGAAATTGCAGCTTCTCAGATTTTCAGAGAATGTATCCTGTTTGTGTACCTCTCTGAATGAATGGTTTCATTATTCATAGTTTGGCTTGTGGGGGGTTGGAGAAGGAATGAGAAAAATCATAAGACATCCTTGGAACAATTCAACACAAAATATACATGTACATAGATCCTGAGATGTTACAACAAATTTAAAAATAGATAGATCAACATGATCCAAATGGTTTCCAAGACACCGTTATGGTGGGTAAAAACAGCCATTTTACAGTGTATGCTGAATGGATGTCCACATTTTGCCGGAAAACCCTACTCCTTGTTTCCCATTGAAAGCTAGTCATCCAGAGCAGGGGGCCAATCAACATCTACAGACTAGAAAGAAGAAAACAAGTCATTAAAACATTATTGTTCTAGTAAGCATTTGCTGGTAATGCTATATAAATCTAGTAGTTTTAATATAATGCAACAGAACAAACTGCATTGGAAGAAAAGAGCCATTGAACACCACAATTTAACACTCTAAAATCCATTCTAGGACCTGCAATTCTTGGGCCTGAGGTCTGTTCCTGAATTCACTGAGTATTTGGTTACTCAGCCAGTTATTAATTGTACCTTTTGGTCAATACAAGACTAGAGTATGTTTAAATTTTTCAAATGTTATTTATGGGAAAAGTAGCAAATAATGCAGGGGCCAACACCAACTTTCCCTCAGAAGTCTCAGCAACTTTTAGTCTTCTGACTGTTTTCATTTTTCCATCTTCCATTTAACAGTACTCAAGTAGTCTATATACTTATAATCTTGTTTGTAACTTAGCAACTAAATGTGAAATAAATGGTTAGGAAAGATCACCTGTAACTAGAAAAGGATTAGAGATCTTTGCATGTCACTTCAGCAGAATTTTTGTTTCTTTTAAAATTGATCTATCTCTACTCATCCTGGTTTGGCACTTCTAGAACGAAACCTTGATCTTTAAGTCATAATGGAATTACATTAGCAGACTATTTGTCTCCACATAAATAATCATGTCCCAGGCATTAGAAGTATGAAATTGCACTTTGCCTTAACTACCCTAGAGGGCCTAATTTAGAAGTTAAAACAAAAAAATACAAAAAACGAACAAACAAAAACAAAACTACCATACCCATGTAGTTTTTCGAGACTTAAAGTGTAAAACCTGAAATGATTTACTACAAATTATTTTAAAAATTAATCTGAGTCACTACCAGATTTGAAAATTTTTATTAGAAAAGCCCAAATCATTATTGTGTGTGTGTGTGTGTGTATCTTTTACAGATGCCAAGAAATACTTTGGTTTTGTTTCAGAATATAGCCATAAAACAAACACCCATATATAAATTAATGGATGGTTTCTCAAGGCTGAAAACCAAACTTTACTGATCACCGTCTTGTATGTGTTGAAGTCAGGGGAAGGTAGGCATATTTGTAAGGTTTTAAAAGTTCTACAGGTGATTGCAATGGACAATCAGGGCTGAGAAGCCCTGGCCTTTGGCTCTTTGACACTCCTAAGCTTTGCTAAGAATTAAGGTCAAAGAAGATGAATGCATTTGGGATTTTCTTTAAGAGAAGGTTGTCTTCCTCAAAATGACAGTCTTACTAAGAAGACTCCCTGCAACCTTGAAGATGCTATCACTGGTTGTACCGCAGGTGTATAAAATCTAATCTGAAAGCACTCATGAGAAGTGCTGGTAAAGCAATGACGTTCCAGTGATCATTTGATTACCATGGCTGTTTTCATACTAGGCAATTATACCCACTTCTTTTTATTTATACTCAGATTATTCCCAAGTGCAAAAATTCCTTTTTTGGTGGGGGGTGTGGGGAAGCTGTTCTTAACCAGATATTTACCAAAGTGCACAACTCGTGACTCAATACCTATTGATGCTCAAATGAGAAAAATGTTTATGGAGAATTGTCTGAAAGATCCATTCATTCCATTCTTCTGATTACTTAAGAATGTGGTCTGATTTCAATTCAGACTATAAAAGCAGAGAATTTCTCTTATACCACATCACAGAACCCTACAGAACTGCTTTTATTTATAACCATTGGCTCATCTCATTTTTCTATCCCTGTCCTGAATATATGTTTCTGAGGAGGCTGCCTTAAATTCTTTATAAGAGAGTCCAAAGGATATATGAAGGGCCCTTACAACTTCGTTTCCTTGCTTGGTTTAAGGGTTTAGATCTCATGTCATATGTAAAGCACAGTTAGTAAATTAGCTATATATTTGCAAGGATTATAAATGAGACCTTGTGTTTTTTAAAAAATAAAAATTCTGAAGATAGTCCCTCCCTGCAATTCAATGCTACTGTGAGATTTTGACCGTTTTCAAATACCTATTAAAGTGAATAGTACTATTTGGCTTAATGCTAAAAAAGCATAACCTTGGCTGATTCAGTGTACAAACAGGCATTTCCACAATAAAATGGTTTACCTCAACATCCAGCTCAAGAATGTCTGCAGTCACATCCATCAGAGAGCAAATGTTCGGCTTTGTTCTTCCAAAGTCTCCATGTACAAACTCTTTAATGTAGCTGGGTTTTGTTTAAGAAAAAATGAAGATAACCATACAATACCAACTGCTTGATGAGATTTAACAGGTTGAAGGGGAAATGACAAACCAAAGCAGAAAGGTTATAAAAGGGAGTTTATTTCTGAGCCATGACTTGGGATGTATGTCTTAGAAATTACAGCTATGGCAATAAATAAACTAAGGATGGCAAACTGGTTCCTATGAGCTTGGCAGCCAACACTGGGACCTAGGGCCTATGTCAAACTTCCCAAGAGTCATGACTTTTCTTTTGGCTCATCTCCAAGTGCCAAGGTTTGGATTTTTAAAATTAACTATAGTTCAACGCTTTAAAAAAAGAAAACCTCAGCTATTTTCTTTTTTGCTACAGATTCTATTTGGTCATCTTTCTGGTCTCATCATTTTTCGATAATGACAGCAGGCGGCTGCCAAATGGTAGGTTTTCACAGGGTCACTCAGAGAGTGACCTCAATGATGGCTTTCCTTATAACATGACCCAGTGACAACAGCAACAGGATGGGAGAGAAAATGAACATATTAATTTAGACTTGATGAAGGCCCTTCAGAAGGATCATCAAAGGACCTAAATTTTAGTTGTTTGCAACTCTTGCATGGTTAGCAATAGACCTAATTCTTTTTGTGTGTGTTTTCCTCATAGATCTTCAAAATTTCAAATTTCAAAGTCAGTGACTGATCCTAGAATTATTCAGATTACCTTAACACTCCTTACACAGAACTCTACTATAATCTTAACAGTATTTTATCTGAAAGATGTGTTTTTGCCAGCATTCAGTAAACACTCATTTAGCATTATGTTGTGTCATAAAGCAGCACTTAGTATAAAAATTAATATAATTTGAATATAAAAAAGTTTATTCTCAGATGATAAAAAGTTACCATAATATGCTGACATTATGTCCTCCTCACTTTCTGATAGTTTGTTCACTATACTTTCACCAAATCTTTTGTCTCAAGTATAAGGCATATAATTATCTATTAACTGTCTTCTTTGCTAAACTCATAATTACTCAACAATTGTCCTTTTTCTCTCACTTCTTTAGAGAGTGCTACTTCTGAGTAGCAATGATGAGGGGAGATGACCTAAAAGACCCAGAACAACCAGTTAAAAGGTCCAGAATGTTTTTTATGAGGTATAAGTCAAATGAACTACTTCAGTATACTGAGCAATATACGAGAAAAATTCACATACTTCTGTGTATAACCACATGGTATCTAAAGTTTTACCAAATAGGGACTTCCCTGGTGGTGCAGTGGTTAAGAATCTGCCTGCCAATGCAGGGGACATGGGCTCGAGCCATGGTCCAGGAAGATTCTACATGCCGCAGAGCAACTAAGCCCATGCACCACAACTACTGAGTTTGCGCTCTAGAGCCCGCACGCCTAGAGCCCGTGCTCTGCAACAACAGAAGCCACCACAATGAGAAGCCCGCACACCACAACGAAGAGTAGCCCCCATTAGCTGTGACTAGAGAAAGCCCGCGTGCAGCAACGAAGACCCAATGCAGCCAAAAATAATAAAATAAATAAATTTATAAAAAAATAAAAAATAAAGTTTTACCAAATAGTCTTTCTTGGCTAATGCCTTAAGTACATGTACATGGCTGGTTCTAAAAATACGTTAATGAGATTGAAAAGACATTAGCTTCTCCATAAGACCACTGCATTTCTTCCTAGCACACCAAAACCAAAGCTGAAATTAGATAAAAATATGTTTTTAAAATCTGTGATTTCTTTGAAATTCCATCCACATTCCATCTACAATAGGCAAATGTGCTCCATGCCCACTGGTCTAAATAAATCCAAACTGCAAAAATTTAGAAGATTTTAGGAGTAAATAACCTGTACCTGTTTCAGCCTAGTCACTCCTGGGGTGGAGCAGGGAAAGAAGAGGGGAGAGAAGGTTGATGGGAAAGGAGAGGCAAACTAATTATAGCAATATAGTGAGAACGCTATTTGGTGATTAAAATGACATTTTTCCCTCTATTGTATCCAATAAGTATGTCATTAGTTTTATACCAATTAGAAGGTTTCATGCTTCATGCTACTGGATCACAAAATAATATAAAGCCAAGAAACAAACAAAAACTAGGAGCACCTTTGAAAACTAAACTAAAGCTAAGACTATGGCAGCTCCCTGATATATTTTAACCAGCAACTAAGATATGATACAAAACCACACAAAGCAGGGTAGGTTATGAACAAGTGATCAAACTGGGACTATTCTCTTGTTCTGGGCCAGTGGCCAAATAATGTGAAGGTCTACATGTAAAGTAGGGCCATTCCCATCTACCATCCCTGTTTAATCATTTGGGGCAAATGCTCGAAATGCTGAAAGGACTCAAATGTGGTCATGAATATGTGACCTGCAAAATGTATAAAGACATGAATCAATGAATGAATCAATCAAAAGTGTTCCCTGAGCACTTACTATGCCCTCAGCACCTCATCATCATGTGAGACACTAAAAATTTTAAGGTTCACATTGAATTGGCTGCTGCCTCATGGTTTAATATGTCATCTTGAAAAACACAAATTTAATGGATAAAAACACTCCAGACCCCCAAAAAAAACCAACAAAAAAAGGATTCTTCTCCAGCCCAAACCTTTCCCGAACTGTTCCAAGATAAGGTTGAACCTCTTTTCTAGGGCAGCATGAACTCTCCCAATAGGATTCTGGTTAGATTAGTGCTACACAGCCGGTGAAAGGATACGTTCCTGCCTGAGTCTTCAGATAGAGGCGGAAATGGTGCTCATCCACATAGTGTGTCTCCATGGAGTGAATGATGCGAGTCCTCACAGCCAGGGGCCTCCGGTGAAGGACCCGTAAAGGTGTTTTCTGGTCAATCTTTAAGTCCTAGAGGAGGATATGATAACCATGTGTCAGCTTTGCCGCCCAGTGAAGCCCATTTTAGCACCTCCTTTGTTCATCCATGGCTCACTACAGGCACCCCATCTATCACTGTCAGGATAGAAACTAATACTATCATAAATTGTATCCTCTAAGGTTCAGACTCTGTGGGACTTCCTATAACCTAGTCCACAATTACTCATTTTCTGGGCCCCAGTATGCCATTAAAAAAAAAAAAAAAAAAAAAAAAAAAAAGCTTTGAAGTAAATGATACCCAAGGTCTCTTTTGCTCTCATATTAACAAATTCATTGGACCCTGGTTCTGCATTTTAAACAGAGCTCTTCTAAAAGATAATGTTCTTACCTTTTTTTTTTTTTTTCCCTAACCCAACAGAGTGACCTAATAGTGGGGATTTCAGACTGAGGTGAGAAATGGTGTAGATGGTGGGACATCAGCATCACCTGTGTGCCTGGGCAGAGTCCATGTTTTAGGGAGAGCCATATACCTACTCGCAGGATTATTTTTTTGGTTATACAAAAGGATTTATCTGGAAAATTAACAGCTGCATCTCTGTCTAGGGCGGTATTTCCAAATAATAATCACAAATAAGTGTGTACAATAAACCAGGACCTCTCAATATTTGTTAGACCAGTTCAGGTTACTTGAGAATAATACTGCATGTTTTTTTTTTTTTTACAACTCAGGTTTTTAGGGACAAAGTCTTGTTTTTCTCACAATTAGAGATGTCCTTTTATGTCACAAGATATAAATTAAGAAATAGAGGTTAATATTGTAAAAGGCCAACTAATTACAAGTTTTAAAAATAGATATTGGGGGCTTCCCTGGTGGCGCAGTGGTTGAGAGTCTGCCTGCAGATGCAGGGGACATGGGTTCGTGCCCCGGTCCGGGAAGATCCCACATGCTGCAGAGCGGCTGGGCCCGTGAGCCATGGCCGCTGAGCCTGCACGTCTAGGTCCTGTGCTCCGCAATGGGAGAGGCCACAGCAGTGAGAGGCCCACATACCATAAAAAAAAAAAAAAAAAAAAAAAAAAAAAAAAAAGATATTGGGCATAACCAGCAATGCAGGTTCGTAAGAACTTTGAATCCTCTGCAATTTCTTGTAGGAACAACTCCTGCCTGATTTACATGGTTAGTGAGTACACAAAGCCATGCTGACAAAAGAAAGACTTCTGTCTGGTCTCCCCCTACCAAGTTCTGTACCAAGAAAGAAGAGCAGGTTCTGACAAAGACTACACTTGAAATGGTATGACTACTTTTATCAGAGCAGTGAGTCAATGACTCCTCCCTACGATTCTATAATTCTTTGATTTTTAGAAGCACTCTGTTCTGATGAGATAAGTTGTTTTCACAACGTTTAACATTACTTTGGCCAAAAAGACCAAAAAAAGGACAAGGCTGAATTATTATAGAATTGATAAAGATATGGCCTCCACTTCAGAGCACAGAACCAGCTGGCCTTTAAAGGAGTGACTCGCTAAGGTGTGCCATTCCCCTCTGTTTCCTTTACCTCGAGTCACTCCCTGGACTCTGACCCAGGAGCAGTCAATGGAGGTACAACTGAGCTAGTAGATGCACCACTGCTTCCAACATAACACTCAGATCAACACACTTGTCGTTTTTGGTTGCTTGTGTCTAGCAAACGTAAGGAAACCACTTCATTAACTCTAACACTGCACTCTGCTGTCCCCATACTGAATTTTCAGAAACACACGCAAGTGACTTTTTTCCTTAGAAGTAGGTTGCCCTTAAAAAAAAAAGAGACAGAGGCTTCCCTGGTGGCGCAGTGGTTGAGAGTCCGCCTGCCGATGCGGGGGACGCGGGTTCGTGCCCCGGTCCGGGAAGATCCCACGTGCCGCGGAGCGGCTGGGCCCGTGAGCCATGGCCTCTGAGCCTGCATGTCCGGAGCCTGTGCTCCACAACGGAAGGAGCCACAGTGGTGAGAGGCCCGCGTACCGCAAAAAAAAAAAGGAGACAAATGGTAAATTTGAAGTGACCTTTTCTCAGAATGGGGCAGTAACTCAGTTTTTTAATTTTTGATGCCAATAGGAATATCTGAAAAACGTTTTAACCCTAACACTTTTAAAAAAGTATTAGACGTCACCTAGTCTCATCAGTCCAATTGGGCCATTAAATCAGACCCTTTCACTATCGAGTGTGTACCTATAACAATCATCTTTCAGCATCATTTCTGAATCATCTCTATGGCTACTCCCAAACTGTGAATCTATTTTTTTTTTTTTTTTGCACCTGTTGCGGAGCACAGGCTCTGGACACGCAGGCTCAGCGGCCACGGCTCACGGGCCCAGCCGCTCTGCGGCATGTGGGATCTTCCCGGACCGGGGCACGAACCCGCGTCCCCTGCATCGGCAGGTGGACTCTCAACCACTGCGCCACCAGGGAAGCCCTGACTCTATTTTTAAAATGAGTTTTGACTTTCCCCACAGCATTCTAAATGAGCTGCATACATGTACACATGTGATAGAATAGAGGTTTATAAATTTGTTTTTCAATTTTAAGGATATCTGTCTATAGCATAACTATCATCCTAAAGACCCTAGATAATAGGGCCAAAGGCCAGAAGGCCTTAGATTTGGAATCACAGAACCTGAGAAGTGGAGGGCCCACTGGGGATCATCTAGTCCACCCCTCATTTTATAGGTGAACTTCTCTAAGAGGGTGAATGACATGTATGTTTTCACCAAAACACTCATACTATAAACGTTATTCTGCACCTTGCTTTTTTCCAGTAATATCATGGGTGTTCCTACAAAGTCCTAGATGTAGACCTACCTCTATCTTTTTTTCCAACAGTTTTAGGCATATATACACACAATAACATAAATTAAATGGGATCACATGCTGTTTTAATTTTTTTAAACAGCTGTATAATATTCCAACGTGTTCTACCATTTCCTTATTGAAGGAAATTCACTTTTGTTTCCAGTTTTGTTGTTGATTTTGTCACTCTGAACAAAGTCAACAAACATCCTGTGCACATATCCTTATGCATTGGAGTTTTATTTCTTGTCCTGCCAGTAATGGAAGTACTGGGTAGAAGACCAGTCCAT
Organism: Kogia breviceps; assembly: GCF_026419965.1. Taxonomy (NCBI): domain Eukaryota; kingdom Metazoa; phylum Chordata; class Mammalia; order Artiodactyla; family Physeteridae; genus Kogia; species Kogia breviceps. Next base: position 8,838 of record NW_026711785.1, read on the forward strand.
TTTTTATTTTTACAGTCACTGCCACATTGTTTTCCAAAAAGGCTGAAACACTTAACATTTCTACTGAAAGTATATAACTAGCCTTCTCCTCCCTCCAACCAACAGGCATTCTTAGTCTCAGAAGAATAAAGTGATGTCTTATTGTTACTTCAATTTGGAGGTAGAACATCTTTTCAAATGACTCTTGGCCATTTGGAGTTGCTCTTTTTTCAGCTGTCATTTCAAATATTTTGTCCAGTTTTTTCTATTGGGTATTTGTATAAATCCTATTTATGGTATTTTTTTTGCCATACAATTTGTTTTCTATATAGTCATATATATGTGTATACATAAGCACACACACGTGTGTGTGTGTGTTTAAATCACAATGTATCATATTCTATATATCCTTATAGCTTGTTTTTTTCCCCTTAGCATTCATCAGGAACATTTTCCTTTGTCAATGAATATTCATCTACCATATACTTTCTAACAGCTGGCTAGTAATAGTCCATCATACAGATAAGCCATAAGATTAAACCAGCCCCCTCTAGATTATTACAAAATATTGCCCATTTAAACAATGTTGTGATAACGATTTACATCTTTGTGCCCATTTATGCTCATTCCTTGCATGTGAAAGTAAGTTATCTTTACAGGAAGCGGTGGGGGCAGGTGGGAAGAAACATGCAAACGAACATGTAGACCCTCTACAGCAGCATGCTCATGTGAAGGAAAATCTAGCATGTGCCAGAACATTTGTGCTCTACATATATCACCCTGATGTATTTATTTACAACATGTTTTATTTATGCACTTAATCTGAGCATCAATTCTATTAGATAAGTTCTATTTTCTATTTCCTTTTTGCAAATGGCCAAATATAATAATAGCATTGCTGAGTGTTTTCTATGTGCCAGATTCTATTCTAAGAGCTTTATATGACTAAACCCATTTAATTCTTCTAACTAATTTTACAGATGAAGAAACTGAAGCATAAAGAGGCTAAGCAACTTGTCCAAAGTCACACAACTAAGAAATGCAGAACCAGGATTTGCACCCAGATGATCTGTCCTTGGAGTCAGACTCTTAATCACTAGCATCACTGCTTCTCACACAGGTTAGATGAATTGCCCAGTCATTAACTAGTAAATGGCAAAGGCAGGATTTAGAACCAGGTCTCACAGTCCCCAAAGCCTATGTGCTATGACTTGTTGGTAATAAACGAGAAGACAAAGGACTCTTTTATAGGCAGTAGAAAAATAAAAGAATTAGAGCACTGAACTACCTTTATGTCATCTAGGAATTCAATGTCCTTCCTCTGTATTGCTTTATTTGTCCATATTAAGGCACTATAGGTCTTGGTCTTTTCTTCTTCACCTTCTTTCATATGACCTATTGCCTCTCTAAACAAAAACAATAAAAGAAAGTTTGTCTGAATATATAAAATACAGACAAGACTTGCCCCAAACTTCCCTTTCTTTAAAAATAGATTTATTGAGATATAATTTACATACAATTCCCCTGTGTAACTGAACGATTCAGTGATTTTTAGTACGTTTACAGAGTTGTGCAGCTATTACCACAATCTAACTTTAGAATACTTTCATCACCCCAGAAGAGAAACTCCACACCTATTTGCAATCACTTCTCATTCCTCATTTCCCCCAGCCCTTGGCAACCACTTGTTGACTTTCTGTCTCTATAGATTTTCCTACTCTGAACATTTCATATATTAAAATGTGAATATTGTAAAATATACAATAAGTGGTATTTGATGTCTGGCTTCTTTCACTTTATAATGTTTTCAAGGTTCATCCATGTTGTAGCATGTATCTGTACTTCATCCCTTTTTATTACTAAATGATATTCCACTATATGGATATACCACATTCACATTTTGTTCATCCATAGACATTTGGGTTGTTTCTACTTTTTTGCTATTATGTGAGTAATGCTACTATAAACATTCATGCAGAAGTCTCTGTGTGGATGTACATTTCCATTTCTCGTGGGTATATATCTAGAAGTGGAACTGCTGGGCCATATGGTTACTCTATATTTAACTTTTTGAGAAACTGCCAAACTGTTTTGAAAAGTGGCACCACTTATAATCCCACAGCAATGTATGAGGGATCCAATTTCTCCATATCCTTGCCAACACTTGTTATTTTCTGTCTTGTTGTGAAGTGGGATCTCACTGTGGTTTTGATTTGCATTTCTCTAATGACTAATGATGTTGAGCATTTTTTCATGTATTCACTGGTTATTTTGTATATCCTTTTTGGAGAAATGTTCACTTAATCATCTCTCCATTTTTAATTGAGTTATTTTCTTATTATTGAGTTGTAGGAGTTCTTTATATATTCTGGATACAAATCCCTTATCAGATAAATGATCTACAACCAAAACTCCCCTCTTGAAAATATCTCCAGTGAGCCTACCCTTACCTTGTGACAAGCTGCAAGTCACGGACTTGGATTTTGTTAGACGAGTTATTAATTTTCTGTAGTATTAGAGAAAGAAAAACAATTAGCAACTCTAGTTCAGTTACAGAGCTGCAGAAACATGACAATTTCCATGTCATGAAGTGGTTTACCTGCTGAAGTTCCTTAATTTCTTGTGAAGTGAAATGTACTCTATGAGGATTCACCAGCTCAATTGCAAAGGGCCTTCCTGGCAGCACACACCCCGTCATGAAACAGAAACGTGTTGATGGAGTTAACATTTGGGCTAATGCAAGAGGGTTAGGAGGTGTGAAAAAACGAGTTGAGCTCTAGAGGACTGAAAGTTTAGTGACATGACTACATCTGGGGGAGGGAAGAATGTGTGAAAAGAATCAAGGGGCTTTTGGGGGGCTGCTAAACCCCAGGACAGGCAATATGTAAAAACGACTGCTTTCCCAAAAGTCCATGAACAAGCCTGTGTTAATTACAAAATCAAATCCAAACAGCCACTAACTGACTTGGTTACACTAACGTAATGTTGTCACATGCAGCAATGCCCAGGTATACCAAATTGAAATACATTCTCCTAGCCTAGTGAAATGAAAAGCTGAGACTCCATGAGAAGAAGGGACTATAAATCTCGAATAGCTCAGGATTACTCTCATCATCCTCCTTGTAATGCAACAATGTAAAATGAGAGAAATGAAGGCTAAGAGAGCAGAAGCACTTTTTAAATGAAGACATTTTGCAATTTAAATGAGGTGCATTTTAAAAACTGTACTGGTACTGAAATGTAACAATTAATTATCATTTTTGGAAAAAATCAGGCACCTCTTTGTTAATGCACATAGAAGTCCCTTATAACCTACAGGTATTCAATAAAGATGGCCTCTGAAGAAATGATCCCTGTTAAAACATAGTCATATAATTTACAAGGGTAGCTCCATAATCCACAAGGCTTCCTCACATGGAGAAGCTCTGGGCTCTGCCAACTTTGATTCTGACTAAGTGACTACAAAAAAGCTGCTGTCTGAAAAGGGTGATAATCTGAAAGTTAGTTTCAGTCAAGTGATATTGTCACAATCTTACCATTTCCTAATGTTCTCACATCTACATCTTCTCTCCCAGAGGATGAAAAATTAAAGCCTTTGGAAAGCAGATAAAGAAAAAAAAATCAGAGACATAACAGTGCTAAGACTTTCATTCCCATCCTTTGGTAGAAACCTAATTTGTCTTAAACAATCTACAGGAGAATCCCAAGGAATAGTCATAATCACACCTCTAATCCCAATCTCTACTAAAAATAGCAATGATAATAATAAATACCATTTATTGAGCACTTATTACATACCAGGTACTGAGCTAAAATTCTGCATACATTATTTCATTCAATCCTTATTATAACCTTATGAGGTAGGTATTAAATAAAAGAACACCAAGCTTCTGAAAGGTTAAGTACTTTTCCCAAAGTAACATGACTAAATGGCAGAACTAGATGTTTCTGATGTCAAAGCCAGACCTTACTTATCATCGCAGTCCACCATCCCATGGGAAAGCCAAAGGCAGAGCACTGTTTGGAGGAAGGCCCCACTACCACCCTGGCTACAAACTTATGGTGAAAAATCTACCTTTCGTCTTTTCCTTAAAACAAAACAAAATAAAAACATTATTTGAGAATTAAACTCTATGAAAGGAAGAGGAGGGGATAAAAAAGGTTTGATTCTAACAGCAAATTCATTATATAAGCAAACCTAAGCTGGAACCACAATATAACTAGTATACATTTTAAGATAGATGGATCATCACAGACTAAAAGCTGCAAATATTGGAATGGGAAAGTGGTCAATACAGTGTGGGTGGGCAGAGGAAGTGGTTCCATGACAACTTTCTTAGATACAGAACTAACTGATGATTTTGCCACAGCAAAGATTACCATGAGCAGGCATTATTCTAAGTACTTCATATATGTTAACACTACGAGGTAGATACTATCATTATCCCCATTTTACTTGTAAGGAAGGTGAGACAGAGACAGCATAAGTAACATGCCTAAGATCACATCACTGGTAATTGGTAGGGTCAGGATTTGAACCAGCCTGGCAGTCTGGCTCCAGAGTCTCTTAATCACTGTCTATACTGCACCACCACAATGACAGCTGGAAGAGCTCAGACTCATGCCAACTGGGACAAGCAAGGCCAATCAGTCCTCTTGTACCAGGGATTGGGAAAGACTAGGATGTTTTGGAAACCCTGGTCAATCCATAGTTCAGCCACTTTGGAGAGCACAAGATGAGGAAGGACAAAACTGCTGGGAAGGACAGACAGGAAAGGTAGAAGGGAAGGAGGGTCTGTACCATTTTGACAGACATTTTTCTCCCAGGGAAGGTTCAATATGCAAAGGTCCCATGTAGATTTTAGAAAAAGGAAGGCTAAAAGGCTTGAAAAGTGCTATAAAAACTACACTGAAGATTAGCTCTCCTTTCTAGGATGTTTAGCTGTGAAGAAAGTAAGATTTCACCCTTCCTTCACCTTTAAGACATCCCTTTAGCAAGTCAAGGCCAACACTTGTTGGAAACATGGGCTCCAAGCTGTTGTCTGTCACCCACTGCCAAGGTGAAGTGGGCTCTTCTCTGCCCCACATGGCCCGAAACTGTGGGTCTCCCAGAGAGGACCAACCCAGGACTGGTTAGGTAAGGCCTAGGTATCTAAGGTTGGCCTAGAATTCAAGCTGCTCAGAGGTCTGGGTAACTTGTGCAATGTTAACACCTGGGGACTAGCCAAGCGGGCAGCCATGAGGGGCACAATGTCAGGCTCTTCTCCAGGTGGAGAATCTACACCAGGCAGGTAGTAGGGTTCTGCGGACCATTAAGTCCCAAAGAACCCTCCATTCTATGTCTATACTCCATTGTCAAGCAGCTAATAAACCTATAGCAACATCAGTAGCTTCTAGTCAGAGTCAACAGACTCAAGAGTAGTGCTAACTAGGGATGGACAGCTACATGGAGAGTTCAAAATGGCATCTGGGAAGCTGAAAGATACTCCCTGGGGTGGGGGGGGGGCGGGCTGTAGTTTGTTTTATACCTGCCCACCTCCATCTCTAATCCAGGCATAATACTGGGGAACCAGGGCCCTACAGTGACTAAGCCATAACCTGTGACCGATAGGGGTGGAGGGAATGAACAGGACACGAAGAGGTAGACTCAATCAGACCAGAAATCTCAAATTCATAAATTAGCCCCTAAAACTTCCCACAAATTCCAGCCCAGCAACAAGAAAGAAGTACAGAAAACTAGGCTCTCGAGAAGTCCAAAGAAACATTACATCCAGATTAAGGGAGAAGGAGTATTTATTATATCTTTTAGAAAAATGTTGCAAATTTGGACCCTACATTGAGAAATACTTCAGGGGGCAAACTTTAAAAAATAATTTGCAATTATGAATAATAAATGACAACAAAAGGAAAAGGAGTCACTACCTTGAGTATAAGGAAATATATGCTTAAAATTTAGTTGATTTTTCTAAACTCACATTACGCCTTGCCTTATCCCCCTAATCCTGTGAGTTCTACAGACTTCTGCTCAATGGAACAGATATTTCAAACATACAAACAAACAAACAACAAGGACAAAACCAAGTGCAAGAATGATCAAGAACTGTAAGGGGTTCGATAGTCTGTAGTGGCTCTCACACCTGGGGGCAGATAGACAATGGGACTGAAGGATGAGCAGAGGCCAGAGGATGATGGTCTCAGAATATCAAGTTATATAGTTTGGACTTTACCCTGTAGCTAGTCACTGACCAGTTTTCAGCAGGGAACTGACATGACAAATATTTGTTCTGTAAGTGAAGTAATAAGTGTATTAGGAAAACATTTCTTAGACATATTGATTTTGAGAGTGTGTCAAAGTTTTACTTATTAACTAGAGAACTGGCAAGTAGAGAATATGATGTGTCAGTCTGAAGTGGCTGAGAAACAAGTTTCTATCTCCCACTGAGGGGAAGGAGTACTAGTTACTTCTGCTTTATAGAAGTAGCTAGGCTGCTAGGTTTATTTTCATAGAGTTGTAAAGCACAGAGGTACAACAGTCAGAATCATTTTCCCAGAGTTGTCAGATGTGAATCACAGAAGTAACGAGTAATGTATCTGAGAAGCACAAGTTTAGCAAATCGATGCTATTAATCAGGCATTTCGAACAACAAGGTTTTATTTCGTGACAAGGAGCCAGTTAGCACAGAGGCCCAGAGGTCTGCTTTTTCTCAAGAGGCTCTTAATAAATTTCCTCAGCACACAATTACAGATGCTAAACACACAGTTTGCTTTATTTTCAGTTTGGGGAAATTTTTTTCCCTCCTCAAATGGAAAATGACAACAAATCACCTTCATGAAAGATTGCAAGGGGGAAACATATAGCTATTTCAGAGACCCCCAACAGCCCTTTTGGTAATGGAGGCTTCCTTGGGACCAAAATAATCAGAACTAAATCTTGAATCTTCTTACAGAAAGGGAATAAGGTAGCCCCCCAAAAAGAGTCTGAAGGACACTTTTCATGCTAACGCTTTATTTTCACTTCTTTGTAACTTGGATAAGTCTTATGAGATAACCAGCGTGTAAATATTAAATTAAGTAGGTAAAAGCTCGTGGCAATAGCCCTTTACGGCTAAGATTTTGAAAAATATTAGGTTGCTAGGTTACTTTCTTCTCTATTCAGTAAACAATTCTTAAAGGCCCTTTTTAAAAGGGCCCACCTACCTGATAGGCAACAAATTATAAGAGGGATATGGTTTTTGAAGTGCTTCTCTTTCCTCTTAACAAGCAGAGAGCTGGAAGGGATAGCCATGTCTCATTTTGGTCACCTGCTCACCATTCCTAAAGCAGGCTTGTCTTAAGGTTTGTCAGAGAAAAAGATGGATGTCTAGGTCTATCTGGTCCTTCAAAAAAGGTGTTCTGGGACTTCCCTGGTGGAGCAGTGGTTAAGACTCCATGCTCCCAATGCAGGGCCTCGGGTTCAATACCTGGTCAGGGAATTAGATCCCACATGCATGCCGCAACTAAGAGTTCACATGCCACAACTAAGGAGACTGCCTGACGCAACTAAGGAGCCCACATGCCGCAACTAAGACCCAGCATAACCAAATAAATAAATAAATATATTTTTTAAAAAGGTGTTCTAATTATGCTAGGAGACCCACTCCAAAGAGTATGATATACTTACTCATAGTCTACAGTTTCTCCTGATGTACAACATGGTTTCTTGTGATTGAAATCTTAGTCTCTTTCCTCTAGTCTAATCCTAGGTGAAATCACAAGTTTTTTTACTCCTTTGACCTGATAGCCCTATTGAGCAAAGAAAGCATATGCCTGACAGGATCTGACTCACCCCACAAACCTGGGCTCATTAATACTTAGGAAATTAAAACAACACAACTACTATTAAGTCTTTGTAAAATGGTAGCTATTGAACTATTTTCCCTAGGCCTGAACTTTATTCTAGGACACTTTAGCCGTTAAGATGGAAGCTGGGCATTTGCCGGTGATTATTCTTGAACAAGCACTGGATGTGGAAGCTGTATTTTAATTACCTCATATTCCCAAAAAGAGGCAGAGGCTCAAGATGTCCCAAGGTCAGAGCTTAATTGCATTCATTTAAAGTAGTTTCAATTGTTTTGAATTTACCCAGGAAAAAGCGTAATCTTGAGAAAGGAGAGAAAACCTAGGGCACCTTGGCTCAAATCCAGCCCAGGGCAGAGGAGCTCAGGACACGACGGTCCCTGTTCACAGGAAGCTGCCAGCCAAGGGGCCCAGACTTGGTGGTGGTTTACAAAATATAGAAATCTTTCCTGCCACCTCCAAGAAGTCTATTCATGAATGACAATGTAACTAAAATATGAATATTATAACACTTACTCTCTGCTTTGAACACTGTCAAAAGATGGTCTGAAATTAATTCTTCCACTGAAGAGTCCATCTTCCTTTCTCCATCAATTATCCAAGGAGTTTGTGGTAGATTCCTGGAGTATTTATTGTATCTCCCTGTCAAAGAAATATAAAGGTTACCTGGATGGAATGGTGTGCTTAACACAATAGGTTAAAAAGGAAAGCAACAGCTATTTATTGAGTGCCAGTATCCTAGGTGCTATGATATAAAACAAGGCTTAGCCTTCAACTAATTTACAATCTTATTTGGAGAGTCAACATATACACATAATTAAATGAAAAAATTTAAGGTAGCAAGAGAAGAGATGGCTAAAGACACAGTATGAATCATCAAATGAGTTCTAAAGGAATGCTCAACATACTTATTTTTTGGCTGACTGAACAAGTTACAGTATTATGGAACACACTATGAATCACTTAAAAAAAGAGCAACTACTGTTTTCATGCCTGGTTAATAATACTCTCAGTGTAATACTCATTGGTGATAATGTATTCCAAACACTTCAAATACAGGAAATTTTGAAGTTTTTGTAAGCAAAAAAAAAAAATCCTAACAGAATATGACTCACTGTTTTATGAAAAAAGCTACGCCAAGGCAGGTAGCTTTTATTACCCCAGGGCAGGGTATTATAGTCAAGACTAAAGAGCAATTTCATTTCAGCTATTACTATGAAACAGCTGTAGCTTTTAAAACAAAAACTGTCTACCCGATTTACCTCTTGGGCAAGTCAATGCAACAATTTCTTTTTCCAGGCAGAAGCCAAATGTTTAGTCATTTTGCAGATAATAAGATAACTTTTTTCAGGATTGATTTCATGTTATAAAACATCCTTCTCCCTTCTCCTGACCAGTTTCAGGTCTGTACATGTACCCATATTTTTACCTGGCCTTCTCTGATAAAAACTATTAAAACCTGGGAACTATCATTTCCCTTCAACATGGCATTTTAAATAACAAAGCTCCTGAGTGACCCTTAAGAATGCCTACAGAACCTACAATCAACTTGGTTATCAGCTCTTGTTCTCAAAAGAGTTAACTAATCAGAAATTAATAACAACAGTAAGAAGGAAACAGGAGGAGTTAGTTGAGTTTTTCAGAAAGGAGAGAAAATTGACAATGTAAGTATATCCTGGACTAAATATTTTACCAGCCACAAAAACAGCACCATGAGCACATTCAATTTCAACAACACTGCATACAGCCTTTGGTGAGTTTGGAGGACAAGGAAACTGCCTGCAAAACAAAATAAATTTTACAGCTACTATTTTCCAGACATGATATTGAAGCACATAACTAAGATGAATCAGCACTGTCTGAGTTACACAGAGCCTGAGTCTCTCAAGGACTAAGCCTCTCCCTAATTTTAAGTGTTGGAACCGTAATGGTCTCTTAGGCCTCTGGAGTACCACTTTCAATACATGAGAGTGGCACTAAGTAAATAAGGGCTCGCTAATAACATTCATGCTCAGGAGGCCTCATGTTCCCAAATGACAGTTTCCAAAATCAACCTGGAGATTTGGGGAAAAAAATCCATCCATACGTAGTGGAAACCTCTCCAGGTTCATTTTGCTATCCATGAACACTGGCTGCTGGCTGACAAGGTCCTCAGTCATTTGGGTAAAGCTGGTGTGCAGTCAGAGACTGGCCACATGAGCATGGCCCATGTTGGAGGGTACTCCAACATTTTTCTCTCTTTTTCCTCTTCATTTCAACTACCTTGGGACTCAGACCACAGAGCCAGAAAAAGTGGAATATGGCAGACTCTGTCGTTTAGCTAAGAAACTTCAATCCAGCTGAGGACAGACCAGAAAGAGCAATGTATGGCTTTATTCTCTGTCCACCATCTGAGAAATTCCAAAGCCATGGAATGGAATCTACCTGTAAATGACTAGATGTGGACTTAATGCAAAATGCTTGTCTTAAAGTTTTCATTCCATTTCCCAAGATGTCTTAACAAAGAAATCACTTAGAAACTCAGGAACTATTGCTTGTAGAGAGTAACTGTCTTTACTTCCTAAAGTTTAATAGAGAATTCCCTGGCAGTCCAGTGGTTAGGACTCTGTGCTTCATCTGCAAGGGGCACAGGTTCAATCCCTGTTCGGGGAACTAAGATCCCACAAGCCACGAAGCATGGCCAAAAAAAAAAAAATTTTTTTTTAATAAAAATATTTCAATTCTGAGACTCATGTTTAGTCAGTAAAATATATGAAACCTTCCTCATAACTTCTTCTGGAAGGATAATATGATAATATTTTATTAAATTAAATGAACACACTGAGAATTAAATCTAAGATTTACTGTAGTTCAGTATATTTTAACAAGAAAGGAAACTCAGAAGCCCTTTTCTCCCTCTTCTGGAGATGTACAATAACAGGAAATCCAGGATGAGGGATGTAATGGGGCCAGTAGTAGGCTGGAGAATCAGGAAACCTGGCTCTATGTCCACTCTCTATTGCCCAGTTGAAATCTTAGGCAAGTCAACTCCCTCTTTGGACCTCAATATCCTCCTCTAAAAGATAAAGAAGTTGGACATGATTCATAAATTCAAATATTAATTTGACATTTATTGAACACCACTACATGCCAGATACTGAGCCAGGAATTGGGGATATAATAAAGATTAAGACACAATCCTGTTCCCTAAAATATATCCAGTCTTGTTTTAGAGATAATCCAGATTATTTCTAACATTCCCTTTATTCTAAAATTCCATGATTATTTCTTGTTTCTATAATTCTACTTACTTGCGGAAATCCTCTTCTTTAATCTTATTCAAAGCTTTCATAACTGCCATTCTAGTGAATACTGACTATACAGGGTAAAATGAAAAGAAAAGACATTTTATCACCTATGTAAGAAAACATCAGAGTTGAAACAAAGAACATGGTTGGAGAAATTATATCATTTTAAACCATACTTAAAAGGGAGAAATACTTAATAACTTCAAGAAAATAAATGAAGCACAAGTATTCATACTGTCAGTTCTGTGATTGGTAGACCCTACAACCCTTCTATTCAATCTAGTCTATGTCTATAATACCAGGTGGATCTAGCAGAATATGTCTTTTTCACTGAGCTCTCCCATTCCCCTCAAAATGTGGTATTCTTCAAATACAAATACAAAAATGATGACATTGCAGGAAATGTGCGTTGAGTATTTTTTCCTAGACCTCAAAAGAAATTTAGACTGATCCATCTATCTTTTCTTCCCTACATCCCTTCAGGGGCCACGGTATATAATTTAGGAGTTGGCTGCCAGGGTAAGGGGTGAAACAGAGCCAACCAGCCTGACTTGGCATCTAACAATTCAGTATCACTCACTAACCTCTGAGAAAGTAAATGAATCCACTATACTGAATAAAAGGGCATCTACAAATGTCCCACTCTGGGTTTTTTAAAATAAGAAAAGCCAAACCTCATGGTAGATATACTAGAACTAATTAGTGCATATATTTGTGGTCACTATGATAAATCACAATTATTTCTTCTATTATGAGAAATTATACTTGACTGAAAAGAAGAATAATGTAGGTATCTAAACAGTTTATCATCAAAGAAATAATTTTCTAAACCATATTCTGGGGAACGCTAAGGTGTCATAGGGTTAGAATTAAAAATTAAGTGCCTGTTTGTTAAGATATGAAATCTTAGGCCTGAAAGAATCTCACAAGGTCATTCAAATTATTCCCAGCTATAAGGCAGGAAAACTACACTTAAGACTATACAACACCTACTGGCCAAATGGCGTGGTGTCCATGATTGTCTGACAAAAACTTCCTTACTCTATTATTTAATGCTGGTACTTATATACTTCTTCAAAGATAACAAAAAATAAAACTAGATCTTTAATATAAATATGGCTTACAGCTCATTTGGGCAGAGCTTCCCAATTGGTATGGCAAAGCATACCACTGGGCTACAGTTGTGCCCAGATCCCTCTAGTTCACAAGGGCTGAGGGGCAGGGCCTGGAACAATGAGAACCCCCAGGCCTATTGCTTACAACTTAGAACAGCTTCATCTGTTAACCTCAGGGTGCTGGCCAAACATGGTAATGTTCTAGGTATACCATGATGTGAGAAAAGGAGGCAAGCAGTGTTTTAGGCTTCCTGCATTTCTGATTATTTCCACACAGGGCATTTGGCAAATGTTACAAACTCCCCAACCCTCCCCTCCCACCCCAGGCAAGAGGAAAGACCAAAAGATGTATCTTTGGCAATAAACTTATATTCTTTTTAACAACCACAACAGCAAAATGGATGTCGGTAAAACTAGGAATGCCTGAGTCTACACAAAACCAGCTAAGTAACTGGGGTGTGAAAGCTTGCCAATATCGTGCCATGCTGTTCTATCCTAGCATAATAGAAACTAAAAGCACATGCTAACTAATTTTTCTCATTAACATGAAGACCAGCTTACATCAGACAGTAAAGGAGAGTTTAAATAAAATACCTTTTGGCAAATGTAGCCTGAAATAGGCTCTATTAATTCAGGACTGTTCTAAATAAAATAATTTACTTTGGATTATATTTTCAAAATACCGATTTCTAGAAAATAAATATTAGACAAAAGTTTGGAATGGTGATGATACTGAACAGGTATTTTCCCAGATGACATAATCTTGGGGAAACAATCCAGACACTGACACAAGCATGAGAACATTTGTGTGTTACGACTTCCCAGCCAAAGGCAAAGGTGTTAAGAATTGAAAAAATGAAAATAAATGTAGTGAATGGAAATAGTTAAAGACTGATTCTTAGCATAATAGATTGCCAACATTTCTAATGCATATCCTTTTTGTTGTTAATTTAAATATTCAGCTCAGACAAAACTCACTAAAGAGTAAGAAGCAGGAATCCTTACCTGTTTGTTTTTGGCTGGCTTGAAACAATCTGGGCATATCGCACGTCTAAGTAAAATTCAAGGTAATATAAAAGATTAATGAGTTTATTTGGGGGAGGATAAAATTCAAATATATTTTATACAACATGGCTGCTAAATTCAGGATATCAGAAGCAGACAAAATGAATCCCTATATGAGCTACATTGGTTTGCCTAGACCCTTATATCAGACAGCTCCCAACCTACTAAGACATGACAAGTTCTGACAGGCTCATTAGAAAGAAGAGCAATACTATTTTCATGAAAATAAAAAAAATATTAACAGTGTTGCACAATTGGCATTGTTGTTTACATTGTAACTTACAGGAAGTGGCAATCCTCAACTGTTTCTGGGTGAGCAAAGACCACACTCACTTCAAACAAGCTCTAAAAATTATAAAGACAGTTTAAAGATGAGCAAAAGGAAACTAACATCTGACAACTTATGAATGGAAACAGAAATTAACTCTCAAAGACTGGCTCAGAAAAAGAGTGACAAGGAAAACTGGAAATACTACTGTTTTCAAATCAGCTTGTTCACAGAGCAGCTGTAAAGGAAATCGTCCTTTTTTTTTTTTTAACTTCTAAAACTCAATCATCAGTGATCCTACAAAAAACAAGTTTAAAACAAATTTTAAAATAAATTTGTATGATTTTTTGTACATGTATACATTTTTGTACAAGTATATTTTTTCTACATGTATAAATTTTGTATAAGATTATACAAAATTCCACACTGAGAAAAACATATAAATGTACAATTAGGTAGGAAGATGAATGAGAATTCAGGGAATTGGAAAGGGATAACTGAAAGAAATGAAGAATTACTCCTGTCAGTACTATGATTAGAATTATTAGCAAAGCAAATAGCACTTTATGCACATGCTTAAAAACTCTGTATGAGGCTTGTTTTAAGTGCTCAAACTTCTTAACGGATTTGACTTTTAAAAGCAAGATCTTAATTTTTGTTTTATTAAAAAGGTGATCATAATAAATTATAAAATAATCAAACAGGATGGGTTTTCAATCCCATTCCACTGAGGTAGAACCAGTAACAGTTTGGCATGTTTCCTTCTAGCCATTTTTATGAATATAAACATAAATGTATATACTTCTTTGTATATTAAACAGACTTAGAAAATTGCTTAATTCAATTAATATTGCATCATGAACAGCTTTTCCACTCTAGGAAATGTTGGATGTTTAAGTTAAGTTTTTCTGTTTTTAAAAAATGCCACAATGAACATCCTTGTATACAAAAAAGCACAACTTCATACTCTATATACATTTACCTCCATGGAGATAATACAAAATTCCACACTGAGAAAAATATATAAATATCATACCATATAACAATTTTTCCTTTTTTATTGAGTTCTATATTTACTGATTGCATTGGATCGTCAGCAGGCCTATTAGTGACTCTATAAAGTGAATAGCTAAATTTTTGCTCTAGTCTAATCTACAAAATAAAATTAAAATTACAACACATTCCTTCTACTCAAGAAAACTTCATTCATCCTGAATCCATTAGAACATTACCGCATCTTTTGTTTTCTATTTTCTGTTCTCACTGATTCAACATGTAAAATTATCTGTGCTTCAAACTGAAATTTGAGGTTAAAATATTTTGCATCAATGGCTTCTCTAATTTCCAAAGTACTTTCATCACCTCATTTCCTCTTCATACTATCTGTGAAGTGGTTTTATTCTCTTAGTATTCAGTTTAAAGGACAGAGCTTATTCTTACTAACAGAGGGAAACAGAGCTATATAATTCAGAATGAGGAAAATTTTTTAATTACTTAGCTTTGAAAGATGGTTTTGTGACTTTACTTGAATAGGGGTGTATCTGATATTCAGGGAATTTCCTTCATGCAAAATGATGAAGCAGTGAGCCATACTATTAAAGTCTAATTTAAGAGGAGCTGGGAATATGTCCTGTTTCCATGTCTGGAAACCTATTGAACTCTTCCCTAAAATTCAATCCATTTCAAAGGCTGAGGCAAGGTCTGCCTTGGAATAGGGGAGATAGTAAGTGTTCTGGTTTCAAAGGCAGTCTGCTTAAAATTAAACAGAGGGACCTGAGATACCAACAAGGTGGGATAGGTTGAGCCCATGCTCATTGTAGTTGAATAGGGTCTGTCTGCATATTTGAAAACAAAATTAGCCACAGATAACCAAAATTAAATAGTCTAGATTTGACTCCACACTTGTTCATAGTTATTTATGTTTAGCTTTGTATCAGTAAATCTGTCTCTCTAATTAAACTATAAATATACTAAAGGCAAAGATTCACTTCTAACATTTTAAGGTCAATTAGGATACACTGCACCTGTTATAAGTGTCTTGGATCACAAAGAAATCTTTAAAAAAAAAAAGGAAGAAAGAAAAACTTTAACCTCAATTTAAGACTGTTAGAAATTAACATTTTAAAAGCTTAAAAATCCTTCATTGGATTATTGAAAGAGAAGATTCTTTTGGATAACCAAAACTGTGCCATATAGTGAAGTAAAACTAGTAAAACCACAGAATAAAATTAACAATGCTGATGACCCAATACCTTTCCATCAATGGGAACACCCAGTTCCTCTGAAAACAGGGGGTGAGTTATCCATTTGTAGGCTTCTTTTAGCTGAACTGTATCATTTCTTCCCAGCGACAGACTCTGCTTTCTGAATAACAAAAATTAATTCACTGACATGAAAAGCTTCATTTTTATGAAAGCAAGAATTTATGTGATTATTAAAAAGTATGTATTATTGAGTGCCTACTATGTCCCAGGCACTATTCTACACATTAGATAGAAAGCAGAGACCAAAGCAGACAAAAATTCCTCAGTTCATGGACCTATATTCTAGTAGAATCAAGAAACTGCTTTTTTTAATGGCATATAAGACAGTTTTTGAAGCTTCAAAGACAAAAGCATACAAATGAGGTTTTTCTGAGATAGAATCACCAGATTCCAGGATTTATACATCAGAAGATGGAAAGGTGGAATAGAGAGGATTATTTATTGCTTAGAAACTACAAACTGTGTATTACAATAATCTCAGACCAAAAATGTTTGTATCTACTCTCTTCCTGATAATGGGGGCTTACTTTTGGGAAATCAATGTAAAACTGTACTTCTCTTTACTGGTAAAGAAGAAGTATTAAATCCTAAAGTATCAGTGTTCTAGAATGCTCATCAATTTAACAGCATATAAATATCTCAATAAATATTTTACATTCCCCCAAAATCTGCTCATGAGCCAATAAATAGGTTTGGGGAAGTCCCAATTCAGAGTTCTAGCTTTTAGTTTGTAACCTAAAATGAGATAGAAAGGAACTGAAGTAAAAGGAAAGAAAAACATGGTATGGTAATATTTAAACAGTCCTACTCTGCAATATCACTATTAAACAGGCCGTATCATTCAAATAATTAAAACGTCAAATCAGTCCTATAGCTATTTACAGGACTGCTTTTAACAAAAGAGGTGTTTAGACCAACTTGTGAATCATTTCTTTCAATGTCCTATTTTCACTATTAGAAAGGACAATATAGTCAATATCCATTGTAATTTAATTCCTCAAGACCAAAAGACACTACGAACTACAGGTAGAAAACAAAAAATATTTTAGCTAATGGCTAAACTTAATTGATCTAAATATACACACACACACACACACACACACACACACACACACACACACACACACACATATAAAGACCACTGTTCCTCTAAAAATGCAAATTAAGAAATAGTTGATCTACCCATTCTTATCCAGCTGAGAATAACTGGTTAAACAGAATGCTTTCATATGCTTTGGGATTGTGGTTTAACAATGAAATACTCTGATAAGCCCTACATCTGACAAAAAAATTAAGTTACTTCTTTACACTTAAGAACTTATTCAAACACTAAGCGTTTTAGCTTCATAAACCATTCTGAGCTCTCTATCAGAAACATTTTAGAAATTGTCAGACTATCTTGATATTGTATCAACAGTTTAACTAATGATATTTGCATAAAATAGCATCACAGTTGAAAAGTAAATAATTAAGGTATGAGCACACATTTTAAAGAATAAAAAGGTGAAACAGAAAACACAAGAATGGAAAACCCATTAAAAATTGTTTAGACTCTAGAGAGTACAGAGGATTGTAGCCAAAGCCAATCCTAAAAATGGATTAAAACATTAACTCATTATATATTTAAGAAAACTGATACTTTAAGTCCCTCATGTCTTTGAAAAACGTTTAAAGCACGTTAGTCCAGTTTAAAAGCTTCAACTACAGGTATTTTTTCCTTCCAGATTAAAGAGCTATAAGAAAGGGTTAAGAGACATTTTGGAAACCTTAACCTCACATTTAAGGCAAAAATACAATACTTAAAACTCCAAATTTTCAATCCTGCAAGTTGAATATGGCTAATAGCTTTTCTAATATAATTCAGGGTGAATGTTTTCACAAAGGTCCTTAGCTTATGGCTGATGGTCCTTTAGAGGAATCAGTAGTCATTAAGGTAAATTCAGTACCAATTTAATACTTAGTAACTGCATTTCCCTCTTTCCTCTGTTAGATAACTAATGATGAGGATATCAATTAGGATCACTTTTGCTATAGATACAACAGGATAACCATTCTAAAGCAAACATGAACCAAAATATCATATTTTTTCCTAAATTCCTTGAATCAATTCTTAAATGGCAATTCCTCCACAACCTTTTGATATTAGAATGAACTAGGGACACTGAGAGAAAAGACTACTATTCTATATTTTTTTATGTTCTAGTATCCCTATATTGATCAGGATCTTTTGGAAGAACTAAGCTTAGTTTAAAATCCTTCGATAAGAAATAACAACAGCAAGCAAGGTAGATGGAAACTGGAAACATTTAAAAAATAGCATGCTCTGACTTGACTATGCTAACAAATTTCTCAAACATAGGATCAAATTTTATTATGCCAGAATCACAAGCATTTGAGCCTAATTTAACAAAACCTAACAGAACCCCCAAACCTTTAATAAATATGTGGTTATTACCCTTTTAAAAATGCAGATGTGAAATACAACAAACACAAGCCAAATCAACTAATTTTCTATGAAACACCAAGTATGAGATTCTGATACAGAAATTTATACTTCTCTCTGTGGTTTTCTTTCCAGAGTACACAGGAAACTCCAGTAGTCACATGGTCCTTTTCATACCGGTACAAAATTTTTAATTTCAAAATCCAGAAAGCTCTGGGAAATTAAAGATTTTTTCCTTAACTCAGTTGGCAACCAATCTCTGACTTGAACATGTGAGGCTATTTATTTAGACTTTGTTTATCAAATTTATTATGACTATACATATATTTCACTGCAGAAATATTAATGTTTGATTATATAGTACTACCCCAGACCCTGGAGGAGATGGGTATATTATATATGGTATTTATACTGTATTACATTTCCAAAGTCTAAAAAATTCTAAATTTCAAAACACATTTGGCACCAAGGGTTTCAGATAAAGGATTGTGGACGTATGTTTTCTATGTATAAACTCACTGCTATTCTGCCTTAACTAGGACTTTACTATGTATCTTTTATAGAACAATTAGTTTTATAATTTAGTTTCTAAGACCAGTATAAAATGTGTTCCTTTAAAATAAGTTGCCAAACTACATGCATTTACATTCATGATAAATCTACCAAAAAAAGAGTCTGCTTTAATAGACTACTAATATGCTGTGCAAATAAACCAATTAAACAAGGTTAACACCTTAAATATATACAATAAAAATTTCCTCTTTGTGCCAATTTCTCTAGCAGCTAGTCAACTCCCTCTAAAAAAAGAGATAGTCGTAGTAAAAGTACTTTAAGAATCAGGTAGCTTATATTTAAAGGGTAGTAAAAATTCCCTACCTAAATTACTTACCCCATTTCCTGTTTTACCAGCAACCATGCAGCATGCTGTAGGCAATTTAGTCACACCCAGAAAGAAAAGGGAAAAAATGTTCATTGAAATTTGGTTCCAATATCATTAGTAAACTGCTTAAGTAATTTGCTAATCAAACTCTCCTTTTTAGGAGAGGAGTTAGTGTTCAGAAATGCGGTAATGACCTCAGTCTCATTTAAAATCAGAAGTGAGGTAAGATGCCACTTTGTAGTGCTGGCTTGCTGTGGCCTACGAATTCAACAGGGGTATCCACCTCTTCCCCACAGATTTCTATTTCTCATTAATGAGTTACAAGTGCTTTTTAATATGGGTAGCTTACATTTTTAAAAAATATCTTACTATTTCATAGGGGGAAAGCTCAAAGTGATTGAGGAGTACATACTATGTCCCCAAAGACGGACTCAGTTTTTTGTTTTTTTAATAGAGCTAACATTTTTAACTCTAATTAATGATATCCACATGTAAGTGTTTAGGAGTAAAATGTGCTAATGTCTATAACTCACTTTGAAATACAACAAAAACTAAGATGGGTGGCTGGATAAATTGATGATAGGTATATAATAATGCAAATAAAGAAAAATAGCAACAAGTATAGAATCTAGGTGAGTATATGGGTGTTCACTGTACAATTCTTTCAAGTTTAATATAGTTTTGAAAATTCTCATAATTAAATGCTAGGGAGAATGTTCTGGGAAGGATTAATAAAAAACTGAAAAAGTTGCTAAAATGAAAACAATAACATTCACAATCATGGTCGTTATGAGGATTAAGTGAAATTCATATAAAATGCTTTGCACTGTAAGTGTGTGACACTAAGATTTCTCAGTTTTCCATTAAACTCCCATAGCTTTCACCTTAAAGAAAGGTAATACATGGCCTGCCTTGTATATACAGCATTTTGTGAACATGACAGAAGCATACATGTGTAAGTCAATAAAATGCCATAGGTAGTCTCTGCTTCTACATGTCACCAAAACGGCCAATCACATCCACTTCAAGACCTGGAGAAAGAGAGGGACAGAGAGAGTAAGACAGAGAGAGAGAGAGACAGGGAGACAAAGACAAAGAGAAAGAGAGAGACAGAGAGAGAGACAGCTTTTGTTGTTCATATGTAGAACCCTGTCCTTTTAAACTTAAAGTGGCTGGTGGGGCACCAGAGACTGCTAAAGACTTAGGATCATTTGGAAACATTAGGTGCATTACTTTGTTCAGACATGAGCCAAGCAGAATAAATTAATCACTAGCTAGGTAAGAACTAGAACTGTTCCCAATGCCTAAATGTCTCATCAGTACCTTCCTATCTGTTAGTTTGTTTACTTTGCTAGCTCAAACTAATACCATTTATAGCGCTGCAAGACCCCTTCCTTCTTGCCTCCCATTCACTCAAGCCTTCTCTGAAAGTGCATGAGCATGGTGTAATACACAAATTATGAGTTGTCAGAAGACCTGGCTTTAGGCTTTACCAGATTTCTGGCATTCAGTTTCCTAATGTGTAAAATAAGAGAGTTAGACTAAGATGATTGTAATTTAAATTTTTCTGGATGGCTAAAGGTCATCATTAATGGACATTACTTAGTATACTGTTTTGTAACAGGGGCTATTAAGACTTATAGGACTTTGAGATCATAGAAAAAAATAATAATAAAATAAATAAATCGACTAAAGTTGAAACCTTGTATTCAATGAATGTTACCCCACCTTCCTTCAGTCTCCCTACTTTAACAGATCAATAAATACTTGTTTCCTCATCTGTAAAGGGATATTAATACTCCCCTTGCAGAGATATTATAAGGATTTAATGAAATTATGTATGTAAAGAACCAAGTAAGATTCCTGGCATGTACTTAATAAATGGTAACTATTACTGTCATTTTTGAATTAAAACCTTATCTGTATTTCACGAGTAATAAAATTATTATCCCTTTAAAGACTTAAAAGGCTTGATCCCTTTCCCTCACGTCCCAAACTGCTCTGCTATAAGTAGTTCTGGAACCTCCCTCATCAATGAAACCCTCATGGGTATCTGAGCTATAGAGAACTATCTGTCCTTTTTTTAATGGAACTCAGACTCTTCTGTCCTTTTATAGTGATCTTTTTCTCTCTTTTTTTGAGGCAAACTGTTCTCTATGGTCAGTTCCAGATGATGCCATCAAGTCTGTAATCTACCTGCCATCCTCTGATTATAAAGTAGGGTAGAACTGGAGGTTGCCAAGGGAAACCAGATTACCATGTGTAACATGTAAAATTAAATCAAATGTCTTCAGTGCCTGAGATTTGTTAAAGGGTTTTTCCTTCCTAATCCTTTGCAGGCTCCCTGCTTAAGCATGCCAGCAGGTTGGACTAAACTAATCACAAAGCAGGGGCTGGAAACCTGAATCCCAAAGTAGTCAGTGTTGCTCAATTATTCAGTTTTTATCACGTGCTAATAATGCCTTGGACCTGCTTCTGCTGAGGAAAAAGAAGTACATTTCCCCCTTTCAGGTCACCAAGACAATTTTAATAAATGTTCTATTCCTTAGTGAAAAAAATTCACTCTCTAGAGTAAGCAATTTAATTCTTCCTCCGCAACAGAACCAAATGGCATTAAAGTTATCAAGTTTAATCAAATTTGATACCAAAGGCAGCATGTCACCGCCTGGAAATTCAGAAACCACAGAATTTAATCCTGGGCTCAGCTTTGCTAAATGGGACAGCTGAATAACGTGCTTGCTAAAAGTGCTTGTGCACTCTGGCCATACACAGACATACAGACACACACACACAAGCATATACCTGTATACACACATCATAGAAACTCTATGCCTGGGAATGGATTTTTTTTTTTTTTTTTTTTGGCTGTGTTGGGTCTTTTGTTGCTGTGCGCGGGCTTTCTCTAGTTGCGGCGAACAGGGGCTACTCTATGTTGCAGTGCACGGGCTTCTTGTTGTGGTGCTTCTCTTGTTGTGGAGCATAGGCTCTAGGTGTGTGGGCTTCAGTAATCACAGCAAGCAGGTTCGGTAGTTGTGGCCCGCGGGCCCTAGAGCATGAGGGCTTCACCAGTTGTGGTGCACGGGCTCAGTAGTTGTGGCTCCCGGGCTCTAGAGTGCAGGCTCAGTAGTTGAAGCGCAGGGGCTTAGTTGCTCCGCAGCATGTGGTATCTTCCTGGACCAGGGATCAAACCTGTGACCCCTGAATTGGCAGGCGTATTCTTAACCACTGCACCACCAGGGAAGTCCAGGGAATGGCTTTTAAGATTAGAGTTCTGAGCTGGGGGTGCATCTAGCACCAAACTATGAGAGTGGGTTACAGTAAGGCCAGGGATTGAGGCTGATTCAAGCAGAGGTGGAAGGAAGGAAGGACAGAGAGAGAAGGGGAGGAATTAAAAATGGCATGTTGTCACATATGGATCAATGGAACAGAATAGAGAGCCCAGAAATAAACCCACACACCTATCGTCAATTAATCTTCAACAAAGGAGACAAGAATATAAAATGGGAAAAAGACAGTCTCTTCAGCAAGTGGTGCTGGGAAAGTTGGACAGCTGCATGTAAATAAACGAAGATAGAACACACCCTCACACCATGCACAAAAATAAACTCAAAATGGCTTAAAGACTTAAACATAAGACATGACACCACAGAACTCCTAGAAGAGAGCATAGGCAAAACATTCTCTAATCATACCAATATTTTCTTAGATCAGTCTCCCAAGGCAATAGAAACAAAAACAAAAATAAACAAATGGGACTTAATCAAACTTACAAGCTTTTGCACAGCAAAGGAAACCATAAAAAGAAGGAAAAGACCACCTACAGATGGGAGAAATTATTTGAAAATGATGCGACCGACAAGGGCTTAACCTCCCAAATATACAAACAACTCATACAATTCAACAACAAAAAAGCAAACAACCCAACTGAAAAATGGGCAGAAGTCCTTAATAGACATTTCTCCAAAGAAGACATACGGATGGACAGTAGGCACATGAAAAGATGCTCAACACCACTAATTATTAGAGAAATGCAAATCAAAACTACAATGCGGTACTACCTCACATCGGTCAGAATGGCCATCATTAAAAAGTCTACAAATAAATGCTGTAGAGGGTGTGGAGAAAAGGAACCCTTCTACACTGTTGGTGGGAATGTAAGTTGTACTGCTGGAGAACAGTATGGAGGTTCTTCAGAAAACTAAAATTAGGATTACCATATGATTCAGCAATCCCCTCCTGGGCACATACCCAGAAAAAAATATAATTCAAAAAGGAACATGCACCCCTATGTTCATTAGCAGCACTGTTCACAATAGCCAAAACATGGAAACAACCTAAATGTCCATCAACAGATGAATGGATAAAGAAGCTGTGGTACCTATATACAATGGAATACTACTCAGTCATAAAAAAGAACAAAATAATGCCATTTGCAGCAACATGGATGCAACTAATTAACACACTAAGTGAAGTAAGTCAGAAAGAGAAAGACAAATGCCATATGATATCACTTACATGTGGAAACTAAAATATGGCACAAATGAACCTATCTACAGAACAGAAACAGACTCACTGACATAGAGATCAGACTTGTGGTTGCCAAGGGAGAGGGGATGCGGGAGAGGGATGGACTGGGAGTCTGGGGTTGGTAGATGCAAACTATTACATTTAGAATGGATAAACACCAAGGTCCTACTGTATAGCACAGGCAACTATATCCAATCCCCTGGGATAAACCATCATGGAAAAGAATATAGAAAATCATGTCTATGTGTGTAAAACTGAGTCACTGTGGTGCACAGCAGAGATTGGCACAGCATTGTGAATCAACTACACTTCAATAAAAAGAAAAAAAGGCATGTTGGGGAACTACAATTCAGTAAAGTTGGAGCTTGGGGTATGTATGTGTGTACATAAATGTGAGTAGGGGTTCAATGACTAGAGATGAAACTGGAAAGGTCAGCAGATTTTGAGTGCCAAGCTAGGGTATGAATCCATAGATTGAAACCATAACATGAAGTGCCACGTTATGTGTATACAAATTTCCATGGCAGCACATTTGATCTTCTATAATTGATCAAGTCACAATATAACCATCATCTTCACACTATCATTTTTTTTATGCAGTAGCTTAAGAGAAAAATTAAGTATTTCTTGTACAAAAATATTTCTTTATTATACATGGGAAAATCCAGTGTGAAACAGACATGTTCAGAAAAATGTCAGAATGACTGTAAAAAAGACAATCCACTTTTCTCATATTTGTTGCCTATCTGGCCCTTACAGACTCCTGAGTCTGTAATTCCTGACAGAGGAAAACAAACACTAGACCAAAAGGTAGGCTCTAAATATTGTGTGAGCACTTTGCAAGGTGGCTTATCTCTCTGAGTCTTGGTTTTTCAACTATAAGATAAAGGGGCTCAACACTTCATTATCTGGGGGTACCTCCTATGTGGTGATATCTTTACTGAGAAAACAGACCTGACAGGCTAGTTTCTGCCCATAAGGGAACTCGTGAACTAGGAGAGAATAAATGTAAGTAAAATGATAATAAAACCATAATAATGATTAATAATATTAATAAAAATAAAAGTACAGAATGATGGGGGCTGTGACAAGGACATATTCTGAGTGGACACTTAGGGCATCCTCAGCTCAGCCTTGGCATTAGAGTTATCAAGAAATGACACCTAATCTGAGCTCTGAAGAATCAGGGATTGAGAATTAACTGAGTGAAGAGCGGGGAAAGTACATTCCAAAGAGAGGAAACTGTTGTGAAAAGGTCACGGAGCATCAGGAAGGTTCTGGGAACTAAAGGTTAGTGGTCCCTCTTTAAAGAGCTGAGGATGTGTGGCTGCAAAGTGCAAAGGAGGGACCAGGACTAAGATCACAGAACTAGTGCACCTGTGCTAAGGGGCTTAGATTTTACACTTAAGGCAATACGGTGCCACAGAAGGAGTTTAAGCAGTGGAATAGCATGGTCACATTTGTCATCAGGAATGCTCACTCTGGTTGCAGTGGGAATTAGAGGAAGAAGATGGGAACTAAGGGAAATGAAGACGTTTGGTAAACGAAAGCAGTAGTTCAAGTGAGAAACAACACATATGGCAGTGGCGGTAGGAATGGAGAGGAGGAGGCAGCTGTAAGAGATAATAAAGACACAGACCAGTGGGAATTGGTGATCGACAGTGGTGTTGGGGTTTCTAAACTACCACTAATGCCCTTAAAACTCTGAAGTCTTTTGAATCCTACACATCTCTGGGACTCATTTATAATAACAAGCACCAACAGGGAAATGACAATAGTTGTGTGGGCAGCTAGAAGTACTACCCCCTGCTCTTTCTTCTTCTCCCAACACACACACACACACACACACACACACACACACACACACACACACACACACACACACACTCTCTTATGTATTTTTCTGGCATACAAATAGCCAGTTGGGAACTAGGCTCAATAATGATGTTAGTTAACAATAGAAACTCTTATGCCCTCTTCCCACCCAGCAAAACTGCCTAAGGTTTCCTTCTCCTCCTTCCCACCCTGCAGTTTGCAACACTTTGAACATCTGCCCGCTCCTCACCTTGGGTCAGGTTTGGTGTCAGGCGTGGTGGCAGAAAGAGAGGTAGGGAGAATATACTCCTAGAACCCCTCTAGACTTCCACTTAGCTACCTCCATGTCTCCTCACCACCGTCACCTCCCTGCCACTCTTTTCCCCAGAATCTAGGATGTCAGACCTGTGATGTAAGACTAACACACTGAGTCTGGATGTCTCTTTCGATAAATAAATGTTCTGTTAGCCATATTTAAAAACCCACCCCTATCCTCTACATTATCTTTCTCCACAGGGTTGAGAAAAACGAAAAATGAAGCCAGACATAAGACCTTCTCACTCCAGCTTTTTCTACCACTGTTGGCAATAAAAACCTTTAGATAGCATTAAAAAGGTTGAACATTTTATTTTTGACAAGGCAAGAGGAGAAAAGCAAGGACAAATCAGCAAAGATAGAATGAATCTGCAGAGCCAAATTATATACAGCTCTACTGACCCAGTTTCCAAGAGAATTACTATTTCTATTTTGTGAGTTTTAAGAAGGAGAATTTCTATTTCATTTTCCAATAGTCTAGATGCTGATGTTTGCCTACTTCTGAAGGACTTTATTGGAAATAATCACAAGAGGAAATTCTATGGGGGTGGGAAGATGGGGTAGGAGTGTAGGTGGAGAGAAGGAACAGAAAAGACAAAACAGCTGCAATGAATGAAAGGCTCTGGGACAGACATAAATAAAGACAGATACGGTTCAGTCTTGTCCTTCAGTGTCATATACTAATGAGGAGATAACCTGGCAACTGAATTTCAGGTAATTCTAGAGCTCAAAACATCAGTGGAACAGAGACATCTCAACAAATATCTGTTAGCAACTGGGTGTGGCTGAGAGTGCAAATGTGTTTCCTCCTAGAATTTGATTTTAGAGAACTAACATCCTCACTGAAATACTGGTTAATGTGAAGTGAACGTGCAGATTCAAGAGGCTTCAAATGTACCAACTAGCTCAATTTCAATAGTCATAAATACAATTTTACTTCAAAACAACTAACAAGAAAAACAGCTTTTAAAGTAAATTTTAAGTTTTGGAATACCAAGGAGACAAACTAATTCTTAGTTGCTGAGAACCTACTAATTGCTGAAAAAGGTCTCGTCAATAATTAACTCAAGAACTCTAAAAAGAGATTTATTTTAAAATCATTCAAAATTATCACAGGAAAATTACAAGACTGGAATCATTCCATGTGTTGAACTTGATTTGCACTAAATATATTCTTAGGGATAAGGATTTATTTATTTCATTAAAAAAATTAATTTTTAGATATTACTTTTTAAACATACTAAAAGAATATTATAAAATAATCAGACTTCTAGCTTCAAGATGGTGGAAAAAAGCCCTTTCTGCTCACTTCTCTGGAAAATCATTGCAAAATCAGGAGAATGAGAAACAGAAAAAGAAACTCCATCTACAATGAAACAAGAAAATACTCATCATCCCAACTCTTGATAAGTGACAGAAAGGGAATGCAGGAGTAGAAAGTAGCAGAGCCCAGGAAGCTGATCCCTCAGTCTCAGCAAAGGGAGATGCTTGCTCCTCCAAGCCCTGCAAAGCTGAGGACCAGAGGCCTAAGACAATAGAGGGTGAAACATGGGCTAAAAAGAAGGGGAATAGCTGAAGCCTTGTATAAAGAATGGATAGACCCCCAACCCCCTCCCTGACACCAAGCAATAGAAGATTTATACTCTGAGAAACTAAACTAGAGGTGTCTGCACTAAGGAGCCCCTGGCAAGAGGACAGCTGGAGTGAAGCCCTACAAGGAAAACAGGAGGGGTCAGTGAGACCTTACAGTCTGATCAGAGACCTGCAACCCCCTTTCCTACCCTGCTCTGGGTACTCAGGCTGCCAAGCTTATATCTTTCTGGATGGGAGATTAGAGGATTCTTCTCTGGATAAACTGGATGGTTTTTGAGGGAAATTTTTCAGATAATGTCATATGGTCCTTTCTTATAAAAAGTCAGTTTACTACCTGTTCTCTTCCAATAAAACCCAGTCAACAAGCACCACCATCCCACACTATACACACATAACTTTCAATCACCTTTTAATGTTCTACGCTTAAATGAATGGACAGAGATCACTAGTCATTTGAAGAAAATCTCTAACATGAAAGGAAGAAACCAAAACATCAAACACAAGTGGAAAGAATAATGTATGAATTCCCATGTACCCTTCAAGCTGGCTTCAAGTTATCAACATTTCACCAAACACGTTTTATCTATCTCTATTACTTTTTTTCTTTTGAAGAGGGAGGTTGGCGGGAGTTATTAAAAGAAAATCTCAAACAATTTCACCTGTGAATATCTTCCAATGGAAACATTGTTAAAGCAATATTCTTTGCTGTCATTTAAACTTACAGTGAAACATTTCTGATGTCAATTTTAAAATATGTAAGGAAGTACATAGTTTCTCAAAATTCTTTTGGGGCTGGAGAAGGGTACATAAGCAAAAAAGTATGAAAAGCATTTACTGAACCTTAGCATAGACTAACACCATTAGAAATGAAAAAGGGACTAGAACCACGTGTGCAGAAAAGGGTGTTTTATTTTTCTCATTTTCTGTTCTTCTTTTCACATAACATGTTAAAAAGTATAGAACATACTGTTATTTACTACGGAATGTATTTTTCTCTTTCTTTCTCTAAGGATATTATCTCAAGCTCAAAGGTTTTGTGTTTTTTCAGAAAAAAAAAAAAAAAAAAAGAATTAGGAGGGTCCCTGGGGAGCAGAGGAGAAGGAAAGACCTCCTTCCTCCCATTCCCCCTTTCTTCCTCTTACTCTGATCATTGAAGAGATATAAATTGCCACCGCTGCTGCTACTGGGAACCTGGATAAGACATGCTGGATATGGTCCAGAGTGACCATAGTCAATGACAAATAACATTGTGTGTCCGTGTGTGATAGGCATATATTAGTAGACAAAACAGACACAAATCCCTGTCCTTACAAAATTTATAGTCAAACAGAAAACAAGCAAAATAAGTAAACAAATCACATGCTGTTTTATGTGATAAATGCAATGAGAAATGATAAATACAGTAGAGAAAAGTAAAACAGGGAAGAGGAATGGAAGAAGAGCAATTTGCAATTTTAAACAGGGTAGTAAGGGAAAGCCTCACTGAGAAGGAAAAAAGATATGAAGGTGAGGGAATAAGCCATACATATATCTGAGAGAGAAATATTTTAGTCAGAGAGAATAGCAATGCAAAGGCCCTGAGGCAGAAGTGTGCCTGTTGTGTCCAATGTGGCTGGAACAGTCAGGGAAGAGAACAAGTATCAAGTGATGAAGTCAAAGAACTAAGGTGCAGTGGTAGGGTAGGGCCAGTATAGGACCTTGTAGGCAATTAAAGGACTTTGATATTACTCTGAGGGAGATGGGGAGACATAGGAGGGTAAGCAAAGGAAGGACATGAATTGATTTACTTTTTAAAGTGGTAGGGGACAAGCATGGAAGCAGGGATAGCTTTTAGGAGGCTACTGTAAAAATCCAAGCAATTGCTCAACCTGTCTCTGGATAAAGGAAATGATTTTGACAGGTACAGCAAGGAGAAGGATTAGGGTCTTTTCCAGTCTTGGATCTCAATGCCTTCAAACAAACCCTTGTTCAACAGTCGTTGGCCCTTTTGCTGAAAGAATAAGTTGAGGCTTTAAAAGCTAAAACCCTGTCCTAGGTCTTGGCTTGTAACCCTATGCCTCACTGTGCCGGATTATTCCCTTCGAAGAAGGAACTTCCAGTGCACAGGTAGCAGGCAAGAGGTACCAGGCCCAGGCATCTCATCTGTGCCCTGCAGTACACCTCCACAGGCACTGGCCTTCAGAGCCAGAGGCTTCTAGACAGTCATCATGGATAAGAAGATCAAATAGTCCAGCTTGATGGGATTGGGGAAGAGGGTACACTGAGGACAGACAGCTGGCATACA
>NW_026711786.1:0-38463 GCF_026419965.1 Kogia breviceps
TAAGATTTTGATCACTGAGCTATACTACAAATGAGATAATATGTGTTACATACCTAAAGTAATATCTAGCACAGAGAACGCACCAGTTTAATTTCTTTCTCTTCATCATCCTCATGCAAAGATAGATTTGAGAGACAGTGAGTTAACGATCTGTATTTGTCAGGTTTCTGCTGACATATGCTATATAACTACCCCCAAATCTCCATGGCTTAAAACAAGAATTTATTTCATGCTTATAGGTCTATAGGTTGGCTGGGAAAGCTCTATTTCAGACTGAAGATTAGGTTCTGAACCATGTATTTGTCATTTTAGTCCACCAAATACCCAGGGCAAGTGCTTCTCATTTATGGGGGGAGGGATCTCCAAGAAGGGTGAGCAAAACCATTTAATGTTTCTTGAGGCTTCATCTTAGAGTTGGTACATTCTCACTGCACCATCATTTCATCCCATTGCCAAAGGAAGTCACATGGCCAACACCAAAGTCAATGGGCAGGGAATTACACTAGGACCACAATGAATCACAACAGGGAGGGGGAAGGAAGGATGAGTTATAGATAAATAATAATACAACATTATGGCAATGTTATTAAATTAACATTGAATAAATACTTAGAATAGTTGATGGTTAAATGTTTGTGTATACCCTAAAATTTTACCCTACAATTAGCATAATTTAAAAATTGCTTCCTAGCTCATAAGTCATTCTCTGCTTAATGTGCCTATTAACACAAGCCAACATTTTATTTATTTTTTTATCCAATCCTTTTTGAAATAAGGAAAACATGGATTTTAGCTATTCTCAGGAAACTGTTTATTCCACAATTCCTCAGTGTAAGGACTAACGGTTCTAAAGTAATAGCTATAATTACTAAATCACTTTAGAAATTTTAGAAATTATGTCCTTAGTCACTGTAAATTTAAATGTATTGTTTTTTAGGTACCTCTGAGTAAAAGTTTTCACAATTTTAGTCTGATTTCCATGGGTAGAGTACAACTGATACTTGTCTTAATGAACTCTACATCTGACTGCTTTTGCATCAAAATTTAAGGAACCTCAAAAGACTTAGTGTTCAATTAAACCCTGTTGTTTATTATCCCTCCTTCACTATCAAGGACACAGAATTGTCACTTTTGTCTTTTCCCAGGGATATCCTTCTTGGTGTTTCTATTTTACTCGTTGTTTTGTTTTAGAATGAATGGTTCTGTCTGTATCCCTCGCTTACATTGTAAATTCCTTCAAAGAAGAGATTGAATCTCATTTTTCTTGGTATCATTTGTGCCTGTTGCAGTGCTTAAAACCTAGTAGGCACCCAATACATGCATATTAAAGAAAGACTGGATGAATGAATAGACAACATAAGTTTTCACTATACAGCCTGCCTCTCAAAGTTATAGTTAAAAATTCTACTTTGAAAATAATAGTTTTTGAGTAAGAAATATCTCAGTTAGTTATGTAGAAAATATAAAGCTTGAATTATCACCAAGTAAGATGAAAAAAGCCCATCATTTATAAAACCAGCAGTGCCACTTCTTATTAGGTAATACTAATCGGATTAGAGCAGTTTGGGGCCACACATCTGTGCTCAAAAGTGCTCAGAAGGAAGAAACCACCTCATTTTGTATCTACCACCTCATTTTGTATCTATCTCTTAAGGAAGAGACCACATTTTCCAAAAGCTCCAGAAAACTCTTC
Organism: Kogia breviceps; assembly: GCF_026419965.1. Taxonomy (NCBI): domain Eukaryota; kingdom Metazoa; phylum Chordata; class Mammalia; order Artiodactyla; family Physeteridae; genus Kogia; species Kogia breviceps. The sequence continues at coordinate 1,694 of NW_026711786.1, forward strand.
CCCCTTTATCACTATTGTATATTAGAGTATGTGTTTGTAGGGGAGCAAAATTTGCCAACCCATAATATCTCTTCAGCATGAGGATTATTCCCAGTTAAAAAGAACTCAGAAATACCAAAAAAGGTTTACTCTGGGATACAAGTTTGGTACAACACATTTTTTTTAAATTGGCAAGTCAATATAGAACACCTATTAAACTGAAATGTTATATGATGAAGAAAAATGGGTGCAGAAAAAACCATTTGAAAAATTCTCAGCAATTTAAGAATCAAAGGGAACATTTTTATCTAATAAAGTTCTAACAAAAATCTATAGGAATATTATATTAAAAGTAAAATGTAAGGATCATTCCTACTAATATCAGAAATAAAACAAATGTTTTATTATCATTCAATTATTGAATGCTGCACTAGATGTTCTGGCCAATATTTTAATTTAAAAAATAAATAAATATGAAACATAAAAAAAATTTTAAAGTCACAAAATAGTTATTAACACAGAAAATCCAAGACAATCCTAGACATCATTCAATCTAATAGAGAGTTTAGTAAATTTGCTGGATACAAAAACAACGTACTAAAATCATTAGAATTCTTATAAATAAGCAATAACAAATTGGAAAATGCTATAAAAAATGTAAACATTCACAACAGCAATGAAAGTTATATTTATCTTTACTACCTATTAGGAGTAAATCTAATAAAAATTATGTGAGGCCTACAAAGAAAAATTATAAAATATTAAAGAACACAAAAGATGAATAAGTGAAGAGACACATAGAGCAAAACTTTAACATGTCAGTATTGGCCAATTTTGTATAGTGGCCACCTGGTATTTGTTATGTTACTTACTGTACCTTGCCTTTTTTTTTTTTTAACTTTTCAAAACAAAGACAAATCAGTAAAAGGAGCTTCATGTTCCTGCAGAGAAAGATATATTTTACTTCATGAATCAATGGCATAAATTTCCTACTAATGCTGTTTTATAAGTAAAATTTGAGACAAGAATTCTATTACTAGAATGAAGACAGAAATGTTTCATGTGGGGTGCCTGGCTAAAAACACTTGCTGTTTGAGACCAGGAAATACTAAAGTCTATTTAAAGTATACAAAGAGAATTGAACAGTAGGATTAAAATCTTAGATAAAAACTTCCAAAATGATTTTTTGCTCCCTTTTTAATTAAAATGATTATGTCTATATATAGTATCAAGATGAGTATATGAAAAAATTGTGACAATTTTTTCACTCATTCAGAAAGAAACAAATAAGCTAATGTGATTGAAAAGTGTTTATGAAACAAAGTGAGGTGAGTTTTGAGGAAAATACTATTTTTCAAGTTTTATCAATGTATTTTTCTTAACAGTCTCTGCCTTACTGCAATGAAGTATTGCATTCATTTCTGCTAAGACACTGAATTACATATATTTCTGTTGGAAAGTTGTATTAACACCTTTCAGAGTACCCATAAAACAGGATTATTTTTTCCATGAGAATTAGTGAAGGATTTTTTTCATATCTTATTTCCAAACATTATTAGATATTTGATGCTTTTGGATGATTTAAATGACTTTGGATGAGCTCCAGATACGTTGCTTTCTTGAACCAAGAGGAAAGAAAATTGCATACTGGTTTTATTTTCTCACCAAGACTAGATTAAACTAAAGTGGGAATAATAAAGGTTTTTTTTTGCTTTGTTTTTAACCAAAGAATGTATCTTGTAAGGGTCAAATACCAACATGTATGGGAACCTTGAATTTAGTTGTTCTCTTCACAAAAGCTGGGAGTTGGGAAATCAATGGTGGTTAGATACAGGATTCCAGACAGTCACATAGCAATGAACTACAAATCCTCAGTGTTTTCCTGCCTAAATGTTTAACACTATTGTCTCAACTATCAACATTCTATGCATGATTAAAGTCTAATTTAAATTTTATTGTCTCTAAATGTTTTCCCAATTGACTAAAATTAGATATGAACTCTGAGTGAAAGCTGATTTGAGGGTATGTGTGAGCCATGCTTAGAATCACACTCTGCTAGATTTGGAGAGAACATTTGGATTATCTAGGTTAAGCTTCTTCCCAATGTATAAATGATTTCCTTACATAACAATGCTGGTAAATAGGCCAGCTTGTGCTTAAGCACTGCGAAGTGCTTACAAACTTCAGCAGACACTCCACATGACTTAATACCCAATACCAATACTCCCTATTTCTCCTTATTCCCCCAAACCAGAGACTGAAGTGTCAAACAGAAACAAATCTGACTTAGATAAGGAGAGACTTTATTTAGAAGAAAGACTATTGCAATAGGGAGAGCTCTTCAATCTCAGAAATCAAAATCTCCAAATCAAACAGAAAAAAGGGTTCTCTTTAGAAGGAGGGGGTAAGCAATAAGTAAGAGAAGTCAGCAAAAAAAGAGGGAGTATGCAGTCTATGTTCTGTGAGGGTGGACAGGGAATGTGTCTCATGGTCCGCCACTTCTCAGCATAAGCTAATAGGTGGGAGTGTTCTGCATTTAATTGCTAGTTTAGGCTTGGAGGCAAGCTGATGTTCTGGGCCTTCTGGGAAAGAGAGAAGTCTGACTAAAGTTTGGTCAAGACAAAGCAGAGGTTTAAACATGGGAAATTATGACACTTGGTGAGAAACAATGATGTGTAGCTGAAGGGTGGTTATGTGATGTAGTCCTGCAAGCAGAAGATGATGTCTGCTTTTGTTTTCCTGATAAAAAGAGATCCACTTAGCTGGCAAACATCTTTTACTAACATGATATGTCTGTAAGTAGACCAACAATCTAAGAAGTATGAGGAATAAAAACACAAATGAAGGATGAGGGAAGGACTCAGGTCACTGTTGGCATCACTGAGTCAGCATAAATGTCTGGACTACCTCCTTTTGCAAAACAATTAAGTCCTGTTAGATTAAGTAACAGTAGTCAGATTTCTGTTACTTGCAGCCAAACACAATCTTAACTGACATGAAAAAATTTGTTAAATAATCTATAAATTTGCCAAAAATCAACATTAATTTTTTACTTTTTAAGACGCCTACAATCTCCACTGCACTATCTTTTTAGTTTTCACATGTATACCTCTCTATTCCTGTGGATTTTCAATGAATTTTCATAATTATTTTCAAAGATAAATAATTATCTTTATTTTTTAATTCCTAGCCACATGTTTCTTTTATGATCCTTATATTTTGCCTTTCATTTTAATTATTGACCTATATATCTTAATAAATATATATTTATATATGAATAAATGTATATTTAAATACTAATATTAATAAATATATCATGAAGCCAAATGTTTAGTTACTGTTAGTCTATATTTTTTATTCTGCATTCTGCCAGTGCTTTTCATTTGGTAGATACTCCATAAATACTTTTGAATAGTTCCATGAAATTTCTAATTCTGACAAATTAGAAACATTGAGAGGACTTGGAAAGCTCTCATTTAGTTTTAATGGTATTTCAAAACATCACCACTGTGCTAATAGCTACATGACAAGAATTAACCAAAACTAAATATGGATATCTTTCTGAAAGTCTTTTTTTAAGTTAATTGAATTATTTCAATTACATTAGAGAAGTACCATATTTAAAGAAATCTTGAGGTGAAACCTTTTAGAAATGTAATAAGTCTCCTTTCATTCACCCATAATTTATCTGCTGGGTTTTTGTATTGCTCTAGGCAGAATTTGGAAGACACGAGCACTTGCTATAGTCAGTTATATAAGATTTAACCAGGATGTCAGCAAACAATTAGAAGAGTTGTCAGGGAGACAAAGGAGAGGCAAAGGGGAGCTCTGAAAAAAAGCCAGAGCTCTTCTAATCAAGAATTCCAGTAAACAAGATGATTTTAACTGGAAGCAGCTTGATTTTACTAAGCAGTTTTGCCCAGGGTCAGCCTATGTACCACTTTGCAGTCGATGTAAAGCCCATCCCCTTTGTAAATATGCAACTCTCCTGGCTTATTAAGATCCTCCTTGTATCTATGTAGTTTTGAATTTTGAAGATTCCTTTTTATCAGATTTTTTCCTCCATGTACATTTTGGGGTTGTCGGTCTGATAGATAGAAGAGCTGATTCAAGGCTTGATACCGCCTAAGACACAGTTCTGTAGGAACTGTATGGTATTGTATAAGGACAGTCAGAAAGCTAAGTCCAGACAATATATCCTATCACTGCCATAGTTAAACAAATTTCCTTAGGGAAGACACACATCAAAATAAGTTTTAAATGTGGTTCTAAATAGACTTACTTATTGCATGCTCAATGAGGAAAAAGATTAATCCAAAGAAGAGAAACTTTAGAATTTTAGCATATATCAAAAAATCATATCTTTCAAGCAAATTGAATGACTATAAAAGGTTAGCATTGTTCATTATAGGTATATAGAATACACAGAAAAATGGTTTATAATTAGGAATTCAATTATTCATAAGTAAACAAATGCTTCCAAATTTCATGTGTCTAAAAACAATATTATTATATTTTAATTCTTTTAAAACATTTCCTTGACAATTAACTTTGCATAACTCATTTTGTTTAGCAAAGCTTCTAATCATGAAATGCAAAGTTAAACTTCACGTTCGGTGTAATATGGAAAGCAATACATTTTCAATAAAATCTCAATTTAAATATGTGTAATACTGAGTTTTCTATCAATATATTATACTGCTCTTCACATAAAGACACAAAACAATAGAAATTATTGGTGAGTAAAATTTTAAAACATTAAAAACTATCACCAAAGCCTGGAAATAAAACTGTCAAATATCAGAAAATGTCTGATTATTATTTGAAAGGCATTCAATTCTAGGCACTTATAAACAACTTGCCTCTGAAAGAAGAGATGTGTTTATTACAAGGCTTTTACAAAGAAAGTGCCAGATGTTTTAAAATCATTTTTGTAAGCAGCATTCAACTGTTATATTGATCAAGCTACAGTACAATTTGCTCTGCACTTATAGCCAGGACTTGTGATCATAAGAACTCTGCAAATCGTCTGTATAATGTTTATTGCAGATTGAGTTTATTGAGGAATAAAACAAAGAGTAAAGAATTGGAAGGCAACTAAGAAAACATACCTGAGGTACAATAATTGTGACTGTATATTTAATATTGAACAAGTGAGAATTATTCTGCTAAACCTGCAATGTTTTTGTAGATCAACTGGCAATTATTTAAGGAGAGGAAATATTCTTGTACAGTTTTATTTAGTCATTATCTCTTCAGTCTGTCTCAGCTTTTATTACTTTAAAAAATCTAGGAAAATAGGCCATTTGCATTACACAAGTACATCAGTGGACTTGAGAGTTTCAGCATTGCTTCCTTTGAAAGCAGAGGGCATGTCAAGCCCGATCGGTTATGGTGACTAATGATCACAGTCCCTGTGCCTGGGCTGGCTGCCCTCAGCCGAAGACCTCCGCCACCCGTCATTATTATGGGCTGTCTACTGGCTGGCTGGCCCCAGCTTCCTTTGGCTCCTCCACAGCCCTTTAACACTCAATGATTAATGAACTGTAAAATAACAACCAGCCTTTGAGCAAGTCAAGATTCCTTCCCATGAATACTGAAAGGAAATGCAAAGTTTCTTCCCTGAAGTTGTCAAGATTTTATGGGCAGATTTTTCTTTTTCTTTTTTTATCCTCTAGCTCTAGTGAACGTTTTGTTGCCAATCAATGTAGAAACCAAAAATTCAAACCAGATATTCAAAGACCCTAAGGTACTGCTTATAGGTTTTCATCAGGTTATTCCAAACTATTCCAACTACTGTGATTCATGATTAGCTCTTTCAAAACTTCCATCTTGGGCCTGTACTTTGGAACAAGAGGCTTTGTGAAAGAGAGATAATGCAGTGAAGCAAATACAATTTGAGAGCTGAGATCAGGCTCACAGAACTGAGTGAGAATGTTCGATGTGCAACGTTTTTTCTCATAATAATATTGTTTCCTCAAAGAAAGGAAAGTGCCAATACAGTGAGATCATAAGCTAAAGGGAAAAGCCACAAGTTCAGGAAAAGAGAAAATAAAACAGAAACCTAAGGAAAGAAAGATGAGACTTGGTTTAATGCTAGCACATTGATTTCTAGACATCTCATCCAAATTGTATTTCCCAGGAAACCCTTCTTGCTTAAGAATTCAATGCCAATTGATTTAGAAGATTGTCATGGATCTTGAGTATGAACAACTAAAAGCTGACTTTAGCTTTCAGTAAACTTGGATTTAGCAAACATTTTGTAATTAAGTTCTTCTATGAATGAAATAAATTTCTTCTCTTTTGCAACCATGCTTTCTCATCCTCCTTTTTATCACAGAAAAATAGTAAATGTGAAATAACTCATAATATCCAATTAAACCCTTATAATTATATCACTGATTTATAAAGTTGCATTGGCTGAAAACATATTTCTCACTTTTTCTTTTGCATTATATGGTATGGCTTTTGAAACATTTAAAATTCCATGCTGTATTCTTATTGCTTATATTTCAAGAAAAAATATTTTGTGTTCTCTGAACTGAAAATAAAATTCAAAACTCCTCAAGCATCTTAACATGAAAAAATTTTTTAATGTTCCTTCCAGCACACATTCTTCCTACCAATAAACATATGCAGTTGACCCTTGAACAACACAGGTTTGAAATGTATGGGTCCACTTACAAGTGGATTTTTTCTCAATAGTAAATATTACAGTATTTCATGACCCAGGGTTGCTTGAATCCTCCATGGATATGGAACCTCAGATATGGAGGAACTGAATATTTATGGATAGCCGACTTTAAATTATTCATGGATTTTCCACTGTGTGAAGGGTCATGGCACTACCCCTGCATTTTTCAAGGGTCAACTATAGGAGATTATATTACTGTAAAAATAATAATTTTTTTCTGAGACTTGTGAATTCACATCATGACACATCAGGATAGCTCAACATTTTGAGAGAGTACAAACATTATTTGTGAGAATTTAGAACAAACATTATTAGTTATTCAAAAAACTTTAGTGAATAGCCTTGAGATATAGCGGCCAAAGAAAGAAAGAAAAAAAAAATCTAACTACTTCAGGCATCAGAAAATATCTTAAAATTACTACTATTTATGTTTCCTAAAACTAAGCTTTGTTAAAACAGAAAAAAATTCCCATTTTTACATTCTGGTGAAAGAATAGCTTTAAATGTTTTTACCTATAGCTTTAGAATCACAATTATTGTCTTCAACTCCTCAGTACAGTGGAAGCAGCAACATGAAACTGATAGTGATTGTGAATTGACCCATTTAGAATCAGTGCAGGTGTTTGGACTTTTAAAAACTAACATCTATTTAATATTTCTATATCTACAGAATCAGTGCAGGAGTTTGGCTTTAAATACATATTGTAAGATGGCAAAGCTAAATGTAAGTATTCAGATTTTTCAACCATGTTTTGCTCGAATGGATATGGTCCTACTGATAGGGACAGAGTAAAGGGACAAAGTAGGTGATTAAATAGTTAATCCCACTAGGGGAATATAAGTAAAAAACATACGGGAGACCCCTGTAAGTTAATGATTACTTAAGAAAGCATGTTTGCTTAATCATGAAACCAAGACTTGCTTAGCAACAAAACCATGTAATGGAAGCACGAGACATGCCCCCCAAACAATAAAACAATGGTGGCATGAGACCCACATCCTGCCCAGTGAGCTTAGTAAATTAATGACCTCTAGGACATGTTCTCTGCACACATAAAACACAATAATTTCCATAGCGCCATGACAGTCCTGGCCTGACCATGTAAGGACAAGAAAACTCCCCTGCCCAACCTGGAGGAGGAGCTAATGATGGAAGCATGACGTCTACTCAAGAGTGAAAAAGAAGGTCGTCTTTTCCCCCTCCCCACTTTTCCTTTGATTATAAAACTGTTGCCCAGTAAGTTCTCGGGCATGGCACCCGCTCGTCCACCAGCTTGTAAACTTCACAAGTGTCCTATTCTAATAAACTTCTTATCTATCACTTTGCCTCTAGCTGAATTTTCTCTGCCCTGAGACATAAAGGACCAGGCTCTTCAGAGCCCCCCGAAACAACACCTATCAGTTGCACTACTATCGTAGGAGCTGGGGTACTCAAAGATATGTAACACAGGCTTAAAAGCTCTATTCAAAGTTACCAAGGTTTTCACAATTGTTTCAAGAGATGAAACACTAGAACAAAATGTTTCAAAGCTCAGCACATGTTTTTTGTTTGTTTGTTGTTGTTTTTCCTTTATTTCTACCCATTGTCTGATAGCTTTCTCAGAGGACAATGCTCTACAGCCAGGGCACAAGATAACAGGAGTACCCTGGTGAATCAAGGGAATGTGGTCACTACAGCAGCCATTCTCCTCACTGGGTATGTGGTATCAGGTTAAGAAAGCAACTCATTTTTTGGCCAGGTTCTCCTTGATAACCATCGACCTACCCATTCTATACATATACCCTAGGAACAACCTATGTCAAAGCGGACAAAAATGGAAAAATCACAGAAGAGAACAACAGAAATATATTCTTTTTTACTCTTCTGTTCACTTCAATATCCTCGTGTGAAAACAAAATGAGCCATATACATTGTATACTCGATTCATATTTTTCATAAGAATATATTAAGGATTGATTTATGGGTACCAAAATTGGTCAAGGTTTAGGATTTATACCTGTCAGTTCTTCAGATAGATGGCCTGTTTATATATTCATTCACTCATCCAACAGTCTATTGATAATATGTGGATTCATAGGCATTCTTCTATTTGCTAAGAATAGAGTAGAATACAAAGACAGAAAAATTGCCTAACCCCAAAGAATTTCCATCTAAAGGAAGACAGAAAATATAGAAGTTGACCAGAAAAGTGATAATTTCGTAAGTGCTCTGAATGAACATAAAACATGATGCTGTAAGACTGTGTCTAAGGTAGGAGAGAAACTAGTTTTTTGAGTAGTTTAGAGTAACTACTCTAAAGTGGGATATAAGAAAGGGTTTTCTAAGAACATATCATCTGACTTGTGACATGAATGTTGAGTAGGAGCTAGTCATGCAAAAGTTAAAATAGTCCATGCACAAAGGGTCAGGGAGGAAGAACTTTTCCTCTACCCTTCTAGGTTCCTCTGGCTAGTCTAAGAATTAAATTGACATGAGACAGATTAACAAGAGAAAATCAAACAAAAATTTAATAGCATGTATACGTGGAAGAGACCCAGGAGAAGTGTGTAACTTGCTCAAATGTCCAAAACTTTAACCTTAAATACCATCTTCAGCTAAAGACCAAAAAAAAAGGATGTTGGGGGTTTTGGTTGGGGACTTCAAAGGGGAGGAAGGCAATTCACATGGAGATGGAAAAGCAAATATTTGGTAACCAAATGTTTGCTGGGCCACACAGAGACAATGGGACATAGAGAGGAATTTTAAGCAATAGACTTTGCTAGGTTCCTCCTGTTTACACACCTAGTTAATACTATAATTACCTATGGTGATAACTCCCTTCCTGGAACAGATCTTCCATCTACATTTCTTTAGGCAGCTAGGGCGAAAGTCAAAAGTTTCTTCCTGAGTCTTTTGGGCCTAAAAAATTAATTCTCATGCCAAAGAGACATATCTTGGGGTGGCAGATTTTGCTCCCCTACAAAGGCAAGGGCTTGAGTTGAAACAAAATGGAAGAGTTCAAGAACTAAAGAAAGTTTAATATGGTGTGGATTTTTCCTTCCTTACATGCCACAGTTTAAAATTTTGCAAAGGGAATAGGACTCAGTATGCTCTGAGCTTTTGAGGGAACAAGATCCTAACTTGCTTGCTTAAGGATAATAGACTATTTCAAATTTTGAAATTGATTCATCCAAAACTTTTGGTAATGACCGCTTTTACAGCAACCATTATTTTGGAAGTGAATTCTGGGCTTGGTCTTTAGCTAGATGACCTAAGCCCAAGTTCACAGGCCACACCATTAATATTTATTTTAAATGGTGTCACATGCATAAGCACATATGAACCTCAGAACAAGCCTATGAGGTAGAATTAATTCCACTTAAAATTTGTCATGAAATGTTGGGAGTAGTCCTTAAATATTTGAATCAAGAATATTAAATCCCGAATTGCTAATCTTCTAAAACCCACTCTTTTGTGTATATATTCTTATTCTCTCCATTTCTGTTGCATAACTTAACTAATTCATTTTTCCTTCAGAGTGTCTTACATCTTTTTTTCTAGTCCAACTCTTATTCTCTGATTTTTCATCACTTTATGTTTGTTCCTAATTTTTAATGCTTTTTCATCTGTCTCTTTCTGACTAAATCCTACTTATCTTTCAAAGCCCAGCTTAAAGCTCTCCTTACCTTGATGTTCCTCCTAAGATCTAGGCCAGAAGGAATAACGTTTTATGTCTCTGACACTTAGCACTTTAGGTATCAGTTTCCCTCCTACATGAGATTGTTTTAGGGCCAAGAAATTTGAATTTTCTGGCTGTGCATACTTCCCAAAACTTGGCAAATCACCTGCCCAGAACAAATACTAACGGAGAGGGCAGACAGGGGGAGCTGGAACCAGTTCTCTATCCCATACTTTGCCTGCAAAGGGAGGAGAGAGGGCAACCTAGGAGTGAAAAGTGTGGAGGATCCTGGAGGCCTCTCTCTCCTTCCCAAGGAGGAGAGGCGACTTATCTCAGTGGTTAATTAGGGGTAAGAACCTGAGCCTGTCAATCCCTGCTCCTATATTTCTTGCCAGGAGTTTTGCCTCAAGATGCATGTTTTCTTTGCTTTCTGAAATCAGGCTCTGTATCTGTCAAGGGGAGATGACTGCATTTCTGAGAGAATGGATTTTATTCTGAAGGAAAAATCTTAGGAAGCCTGATTGGAGCTACATATCTGAAACACATTGTCCAATTCAGTTTATTAGTAATTAAGCTGTAGTATTTTGATCGCCATCTCTCTGACTCTTTTTGTATCTTTGAAAAATAAAACAACTTAATAAGGTCTTGATGAAGGAAGGAAGGATGGAAGGAAGGAAGGAAGGAGGGGAGTGAGTGAGGGAGGGAGGGAGGGAGGAAGGAAGGAAGGAAGGAAGGAAGGAAGGAAGGAAGGGTGGAATGTACACCTAGTAGAGGTTGATAACCCATCCACCTGTCTCAGCCTTCTATTTAGGTTTATTAAGTCACTATTCTTGGAAGTTTCACAACATAAAACAAGTCGAAATCAGTATCTTCTGTATAAGAATTACTCACCTGGCAGCCAAGATAGCACAACAGTTATGTTTTTATATTTAAAAAAATTTTTTCCAAATAAAGGCCTCTCAACTTTAAAGAATAGAAGGCTGAGGGCTAAATATCTTTTCAACCAACATTAATGAAAAGCTATATCAGGTAGAATACTTTATATACAAAAAGAGGCAAGTTTTGTGTATTGCTAATTAGCCAACTGTCCCCATTAATTTCAATACAACTTTGTGTGCCTAAAGAGTGACATTTTAGAAGGTAGGAGCTTTAAATTCTCAGGAAAGTGAAATAACAGTAAGTATCCCATGATTAAGTAACTGTTACAAAGGAAATTAATATCTAATATTCTTTCATATAAACCAGAAATGATGCATAACAAATACTTCCCCAGACCCTCATTAGGTTTATGGGAGAGCCCCTTCTGTACCATAATTTCACTCATTATGGAAGGCTCACTGGACTTGGAAAAAAAGAAAGAAAGAAATATTTAACATCATCAATTAGTTATTGAGAATAATAATTCTCAACATCAATGCAGTTGTTAAAAACAGCTCTGCCAAGAGAATTCCCTGCATCTCATCTATGTCTAAATCGTATATTACGAAAATACAAACCATGAGTCATGCCAAAAAGCTAGAAACCTGAATTCAGCAGCAAAGCAAGGTGCAAGTGAAAACCACTTTGTCTTTTTTTAAGAAATGACTTTCAAAACTTTTCCTCTAGTGCTCTTAAAGATTTAATGTTTTCTAGTAGTGTTTCTTTTCTAGAGTGGTCACATTTCCCTCTGTAAGAAGCAACAGACAATTTCTTGGGAAGAAATGTCATTCTGCTAGAATACAACAATTACCTAACAATTTAACTGTCACTGAGAAATAAATTAAAAATAAAAAATTCACTACATACAACACAATACCCTCTTTTTTTCTGGCAGGACTTTAATTTAGATTTTAATTCTTTTATTCCACCCTTTAGAACTTTTCCATTTACCTCTCCATGAATTTGACATTTCGATTTGAATCCACTGGAAGGGAATTGAAGCTTAAGCCATTACAGCTGGGAGCAATTATCGTATTAACTACCAGTACACAGGCTCACCTATTAACAATTTCCCACAACGTCTGAGATGGAAACTCCACATCACAGAGGCTACTCTATTGAAGCCAGGCCTCCTTCAGCTGAAATCTCACCCTCTACTCACATTTTTCACAAGTTATAAAAAAGGCAGTGCTTGTTAGGTGAAAGAAGTAACAAGCTTTTCTGAATCTAAAAATATCGTAATCAGGGCTTCCCTGGTGGCGCAGTGGTTGGGAGTCCGCCTGCCGATGCAGCCGACACGGGTTCGTGTCCCGGTCCGGGGGGATCCCGCATGCCGCGGAGCGGCTGGGCCCGTGGGCCATGGCCGCTGAGCCTGCGCGTCCGGAGCCTGTGCTCCGCAACGGGAGAGGCCGCAACAGTGAGGGGTCCGTGTACCACAAAAACCAAAAAAAAAAAAAAAAACTTTAAAAATATCGTAATCAAAGAAGAGGAAATGTATAGCTGTTAGCCACTTGCCATTGCATGAATACGACACTGTAGTAAAATATTAGCTCTCAACCAAGAATCAATGATTCTTTAAATTTGTATACCATCACGTTCTGAGTGCATATCTTCACCCATCCAGACATCTGTTAGCAACCAGCCCCTGATGAACTCTTGGCCTTAGAGGAAAGGGATATTTTCGCAGCTTTTGGTACGACAATGTTGCTCTGAAATTTATCACATGTAAATGAATTTCCTAAGGAGGAAAATTCAGAACTAACACCCTCTCTCCAACTCACCCATCTGTATTTTTCTCCATAGGATCTAGGTCCAAGACTTCCCCTGATCTGATCATGCAGGAGCAGAGTGGAACTCAGACTCGTGCTCTGACCTGGCCCACCCATGGGTTTGCACACTCCATCATGGACAGTCCTAACGCTGTTATGTTTGGGGGCTGTTTTCTTTATCTTTCCAAAGTCTACTTGACACTACCATCCTCTTTTTGCTCTGAACAAAGATCTACTTTTCCACCCATTATCTTGTCCATAGAAATCATCAATAAACAATCTACAATAGGAAAAGGGTTTTATTTGAGCCAAACAGGATTATAGCCCAGGAGACAGCCTCTCAGATAAAATCCTGAAGAAATACTCTGGAGGAGCATGGTTTTCAGTACAGTTTTATATCTTGTTAGAACAAATAACATCAAACAAGTCAGGGATACATCATTTAAAGGTTTTAAAAAACCAGATCAGGGCTTCCCTGGTGGCGCAGTGGTTGAGAGTCCGCCTGCCGAGGCAGGGGACACGGGTACGTGCCCCGGTCCGGGAAGATCCCACATGCCGCGGAGCGGCTGGGCCCGTGAGCCATGGCCGCTGAGCCTGCGCGTCCGGAGCCTGTGCTCCGCAACGGGAGAGGCCCGCGTACCACACACACACACACACACACAAAACAGATCAGCATGTACACAACAGTCGGAGTCTTATCATCTAAGGAGTACTAGCATCGGCAACCCAGGAAGGGAGGCATTCAATCTTCACTTTTAACATGTATATTTTTACTTCTGGTCCATGCACTCTTTAATAATTAAAACACATGCACAATATATGCTTGATAACCACAAACATGCTGTTTTAGCATAAAATTTGAATTAGATCATGTATAAGCCAGAATGGCTTCCACATACCTCAATATGTGAAAACTTCTTTCATTAATCTATATACTGAATTATGCATGTTTTGAAAATATGAAAAAAAAAATCTTAATACTTTGCTAGACTTAGTCCTTCAGGCTTGTTTAAAAATACTACCATGAGGCACTTCCCTGGCGGTTCAGTGGTTTAGACTCCGCTTCCACTGCAGGTTCAATCCCTGGTGGGGGAATTAAGATCCTGCATGCCTTGTGGCATGGCCAAAAAATACTATTATGATATTTTCTGGCAACTACTCATGGAAAGAATACAAGATAAGACTGAGTATTTAGGAAAAAATTATAAGACTAAAACAGTAAATAAATGTGTTTTATTTGCAGGAGGCTACTTTTTCATTCTCTTGGTGTTCTCTTTCATATGGAGGGGACTCCAGTAAGATAACATTCCTACCCTTTCTCTGTCCCCTCACTCACTTTTCCCAAGGTATATATAATGACTTAAAATGATTGGTGATTTTGCAATGAAAAACTGCAGGGGCTTCCCAGGGGCTTCCCTAGTTGTGCAGTGGTTAAGAATCTGCCTGCCAATGCAGGGGACATGGGTTCAAAGCCCTGGTCTGGGAAGATCCCACATGCCTTGGAGCAACTAAGCTCGTGTGCCACAACTACTGAGTCTGTGTGCCACAACTACTGAAGCCCGGGCACCTAGAGCCCGTGCACCGCAACAAGAGAAGCAACCTCAATGAGAAGCCCGTGCACCGCAACAAAGAGTAGCCCCTGCTAACCGCAACTAGAGAAAGCCTGCATGCAGCAACGAAGACCCAACGCAGCAAAAGTAAATAATTAATTAATTTTAAAAAAATCCCCTTAAGAAAAACTGGGAGTCCCCTTTTCTTTCTCTTTGGAGTCAGGGTGTTTTCAGAAAGGACACTCTGCTTTGCTTCTCTGTGCTCTGACCCTAAGCACGAAGGCCTGGCCCCAGAGCTAGGCTTGCCTGTGGCTGGATCTATATAATACTGTGGTTCTGTATTAGACATCCCACCTTCCTGCAGATATCAGCCACCATGTGCAATATCAGTATTATCAATGATACTGCTTTATTCTTTTGTCTTATATCTCAGCTGTTCAGAACTCCGGGTAGGGAATTGATAGTGTTGTTTCTTAGGCTTCCCAGACCCCAGCATGTTTGAAGAAATTATATTCTACTTAATTCACTTACCACTAAATAGAATAAGTAACGCAAAGATCATTATATATGTTTAGAACAACCAAGGGACTTGAAAGAATACCGTTCTTTTCTCATGTTTGTTTTCTTAGCTGCCAGCCTATCATACAAGTATTTTAGCATAACAAGGCAATTATCTGAATAACTATTCAAATATATAATAGGACATTAGTATTTGCAAAAGTTAATTTTATGAATTCCAGATCAATAATTTAATGTGAGGTAATAATAGTTAACATACTAGTCAAGTGATAATTAATAGCTAACATTTCTGGGCACCATGTAATGATAATTCGACTGAAAACATATTGTCTTACTTAATCTTCAAAACAGCCCTAAGAGAGGCACTATTATTACCTCCACTTTAAAAACGTGAGGGCTTCCGTGGTGGCACAGTGGTTGAGAGTCCGCCTGCCGATGCAGGGGACACGGGTTCGTGCCCCGGTCCGGGAGGATCCCACATGCCACGGAGCAGCTGGGCCCGTGAGCCATGGCCGCTAAGCCTGCACGTCCGGAGCCTGTGCTCCGCAACGGGAGAGGCCACAACAGTGAGAGGCCCGCGTACCGCAAAAACAAAACAAAACAGTTAAAATTGGGGACTTCCCTGGCGGTCCAGTGGTTAAGACTCCACTGCAGGGGGCTCGGATTCCATTCCTAGTGGGGGGACTAAGATCCTAAACGCCGCGTTGCCAAAAAAAAAACCAAAAAAGGTTAAAATTCAAGCTTAGAAAACCTGCTTGGGACATAGACAGAAGAACTCTTTCACAATTGAAAGCCAAGTCTATTTGACCTAAAAGTCCAGAGCCCTAAAATCATACTATATATTATCTCCAAATCATAATTTCCAGCATGTTCTTGTTAAACTAGAGAAATCATTTGGAAAATAAATTCAGTTTAATTCAACTTGTATTGTACTTGCTGCTTAAATCTCAACAATATGTAAACACATACATTAATCAAGGATACAGTGCTGAAAAATCCATAGACTTTATTAGGAACCCATTCTCTCTAAACAAAAGATTTGCCTGAAAGATGATAAGTAAAATGAGGATTGTTAAGGTTTTAAAGAACAGATATGAAGAGATTGTTTCAATAAGTAAAGGTCTAACCTAAGGATACACACATGGGAAAGTAAGAACTAACAGAAGTAGTTCCAACTGCCACACAGTCAAATTTCATGGAGGAGTGAGATGCTGATGTCTAAAATCAGCTCCAGCAACACCTCAATTAACTCCAGTATCTTCTGCCCCACTATAATGGTAACTCAACGGCTCCATTTCTGTTTTTCTCTCTCTCTCTCCATGCGCTTCATTTTTCCTATTCTGCTCCTGGCTGCCTTTACTCTTCTTCATGACTTCTGCTTTCTCTAGACATCAATTGCCTCATGGATTTGTTCCAGACGAGCCCAACTTACAACATCATTGGCTTTCTGACTCGTTCAGAGTCAAGCTGTCACAGGTCGATGGATTTTTGTCTTCATGCTTTTGACTTCACCCTACTCTAATGGTATATATGCCAAGCAATTTATTTTTCCTGAAGCAGACTTTCTTTGGCTCATCCTGAAACCTCTCCTTTGATGTCTCATCGTTTGATCCTAATTTTTCAAAGAAAGACGATGCCTTTGATGATATCCTTACTTGGTTTAGAGGCCTATAGATTTGCTATAAGACACAGTATGTAGCCGCTTAGTTTAGTTTTTTTTTACTTCAGTGTCAGCCCATCAGTTTTTCGTTTTGTTTTGTTTTTAATCATCATTGATGAGGTTGCAGTTAACTAGTGTAACATGCATTAGAATTAATATCCAGCACAATTATACAGGTGTAAATCTCTTTAAATCATTGTTGCATCATAAAATTGGGAGGTACGGTTGAACCGTCTTAGTCAAAACTATAGTTGCTTTTCTCTACAGACATATTTTCCTCCATCACTTCTTCTAGTGATACATCCCACCTTCCTATTGTTGGGGAGGGGGAAATTTCTCTCTCTTGAGTTCTTATGGCTGGACCAGTAACAAAATTGACACCACACAGATGAACAGGAGAGAAACAAATTTTAATTCATGGGCATGGAGGTCTCATAGAAATATAACCTAAAAAGTTGCCAAAGTAGGCAGTGGTTATACTTTTTAGAAAGAAACAATAAATTTGTGAGGAGTTAATAGAACAAAGAAACTTAGGTTTTGGGTGGCCAATTAGTGAAGAATCTAAACAGACTTTGGGTTTGGGGTAGTAACTTAAAGAATTAACAAGGTATGTTTATATAGGCCTCTTGGCCCCAAATTCCATCTCTGGCAATAAGGATGTCCTTCTACCTGCAGATGCAGGGAAAGCACCCTTCACATGAGAGATTTATTTCCTGCTTTTAGGGAGACAGAAAGTAGAGTCAGAGTGTTTCCCATTTCTTAAGTAACTTTAATTCAAAATAATCAATATACCATTGGGGCACATTTGGGGTGGCCTACCCTGGACCCCAACACTAGCCACAGAGATGGATTTTAACCAGAGTGTCCCTTGCCCCTGACTACACTGAGTGACCCAGGAATAGATTCATGACCCAAACCAAATCAATCAGAGACCTTTCCCAGACCAGATTTTATGGAACTAGCAGTTCCTCATCAGAAAAATTCTCTAATGATGTGATTCCAAAGTTGTTCAGCAATTACCAATTTTATCACAAGGGAAAAGTTTGTCTACCATAGAAGAAAACAGGACCAAAGGGAGACAAACATGGAGAGACAGAGGGACAGAAAGAGTTGTGGTTGTGGCCAAGCCCCGGCCTTATTCCTCAAGCCCCCAGAACTGCCCGAGTCCTGAAGTTTTAACCACAGAACCAGCCCCATCTGGCCCCATCCTATTTCTAATGAGATACTGAGTTGTTTTTCAGAGACAATAGCGCAAAACTGCAAGTCATACAACTGAAGCATGGGCAGAGGAGAAAATTTTGACTTCAAATAACACTCCCTTTTTCCCTCCACAGAATCAAAGGACAGGGGCATGACTGGAACCTGAATGCCGGAATCCTTTCAGAAGCAAAGGGTCCATTATCCAAGAAGATGCGGTTCTGGAGCCTCTTAACCTTATCTTACCATAAAGGTCCAAGTTCCAGAGCCCACCAATCAAAACCTGCCCACCAGCACTTCAGCCTACCACACCTCCTTCCCTAACTCATAAAGGTTTGATGGAACCCCAGGTGGGGCAGACAGATTTGAGCCATGCATCCTGTCTCCTCGCCAGTTGACCTTGCAATAGCTACTTCTTTTCTCAAAAGCCAGTGCCACAGTACTGGCTTCTATGTGACTGGGCAGCAAGCCCTTGCTCTGTAACAAAGTTGTTCCTTCATTGTGTGAACTACTCGAGTACTCTCCCAGTAAATCTTTATTGCTTAAACCAATTTGAGTTAGGTTTCTATCGCTTGCAACTGAAATAGTCATGATATAGTGTCCCTCTTAAACTATCACACATTTGTCCTCCTTAATCCAGAAGACCCTGCTTGTGTCTCTCAAACTCTATCAAGTATAAAGCATCATTTAACAGACTTCTCATCCACAGCTACTTGAAAGTGCCTCTAATTCCCCACATGTAATAAAAATTCATTCTTTTTCTGCAATTACTTTTCCTACGTAACTTCCTATGTGGATCAGTGATACTGTTTTTCTCAAAGAAGCTAAAAAAATCTTACCAAAGTCTTTTCCTTTATATCTGTCTCACTTCATTCTTATCCATTTTACAGTGTCTCTGAAATTTCTCACTTCTTGTCCATTTTGTCTAGAATTGCAGTTCAGATTGTTATACAAATCTGTGTATTTGATTTCTGTCTCCCATGTTCTTCTACAAGTCATTTCCAGAGTAATCTATTTAAAATGTCATTTTGAGCAACACTGCTCAACAACTTCAGATGAAGTTTAAAATCTATAGGATAGACTAAATTATTCAACTTAAAATTCAAGGCTATTTTGTATCCTATAACAACCATTTCTATCTAAACTTCCATTGTTTTCTTTCAGAAATCCCATAATTACCCATATAATGTTCCCTAGTCATATTATGTTTCTATCTCTTCACCATTCATTTTGCCTAGAACGCCTTCCCTATTTCCATCTTATTTTCTAAGCTTTGTCAAGCTCAAGAACTTTTTTCTCCTTGGAGAATGTGTTTACCTTGAGGCTAGATAAACTAATCAAGAGGAATTGAACCTAAATGCGATGAGGGAGGAGAAAAACATGGAGATAAATATGTAAATCAATTTACTATGGAAAACAGTAGCTATAAAACTGAAGGAAGGAAAACACTGTGGGTGGTGCCAGTGAGTCATATGAGAAAACAATTGGACCTGGAACCAGTCAGTATAACCCCAAATGTACCGAGAACCTCAAATGCAAATATATATCATTGTGCTGGTCCCAAGTAATGTGAATTTAAATTTTAAGAAAAAATCAATTTGTAGACTTGGTAGACTTTTGTAAGAGGGGAATACAGTGTTAGAAGGGCAAATAGACCTACTAAGAAATGGAAGAGGAGTGGCATAGTTTTATGTCCACTAGAAAACCAAGATTCTAAGAGGTAAAGATTAAGAACATCTAAGGGTAATTTTTTTAAAAAACAATAATTAACCCATGAGATTTTGCTTTGGAGTTAAAGAATGGATCATTAGGGTTAGTGTTAGCGTTAGGGTTCTGTTAAGGGGTAAAATTAGGATTAGGGCCACCAAATGGGGAATAAGAAACTTCCTTAGAAGCAAGACTTAGTAGTGTGTTGAGAGAATCCTTTGATTCAAAACAGAGTGTCTGAAAAGTTCTATATTAGCTTTGCTGAAAATCAAAACTCCCAGAGAGAGGGGGCATTAACTAAGGGAAATCATTTAGAAGCTAATTATGACCAATGAGGAGGACTGGATGGTAAAATGAGTAAGATGCAAAACTTGAAAAAGGATATTAAAATACGAAGAAAATGTTAACCCAAAGAGAGCTAGCATGGCTAAGCACAATATGTTTTAAGGTAAAAAGCACAATTAAGAGAAAAAAAATGTTCTCTACATAATAATACTTAACAGAAAAATTTAAAAATTTAAAATCAGCATGTACCTAAGAACACTTCTCAGAACACAACTGAGACAATTACCTGGAGAAATTAAAAATTCTACTACCATTGTGGGAAATTTTTAAAAATCTGCACACCTCCTCCAGTAATTGGAATATTCAGCAGATAGTCAATAAGAATATAGAAGATTTGAAAATATCAATTAACAAATTTGGTATGATGATACATGTATAGAACCATGCATGCCAAGATTAAAGACTATACAATGTTTCAAATTCACATGATATATTTACAAAAACATTATCAAGCATCAAACAATAAAATGAGTTTGAAACAAATGCCAAAATACAGGTAACATGGAGAACACATTCTTAATGATAAAGCACTGCAATAGATGATTTTTAAAATAACTTAAGAAACACATCTGAAATGTTTAAAAAGCATTTCTAAATAATTCATAAAACAAAAACAAAAAAAGAAATTAGAATAAGTTTAAAATACTCAAATGTGAAGATGCTACATGTTAAAACTTTGTGAAACAAGCTAAAGCATTATAAGTATGCTCACCACACAACCTTTCTTGATGAATACCCAAATGATTAACTGCAAATTTTTGCCCAAATTGATTATTTGAGTCAAAACTCTCTATTAAAAATCTACATTTATATACCAGGAAAAATGTTGAATGTGTACACTACCCAGAGCCATAGAAAGTAATGTGGCTTCAGTCTATGCTGGATTATCTCCTAAGGGTAGTGTTTTAATCTCCTGTTATTTTTAAAAGACTCTGCATAATCACTACATGTTCTCACATATGCCCTGGGCACTACAGTTTGCTTATGCTAAGCAACTGGGTCCAGTTAAAATTAGTATCTTCAACCTACTATTTCATTGATTTTTTTTTTTTTTTTTTGGCAGTACGCGGGCCTCTCACTGTTGTGGCCTCTTCCGTTGTGGAGCACAGGCTCCGGACGTGCAGGCTCAGCGTCCATGGCTCATGGGCTTAGCCACTCCACAGCATGTGGGATCTTCCCGGACTGGGGCACGAACCCGTGTCCCCTGCATCAGCAGGCAGACTCTCAACCACTGCGCCACCAGGGAAGCCCTGATTATTTTTATATGGTAGAACATATTCTTTGTATGTACACATTACAAGTACCATTTGCATCTGATACTATCATTATTTAACAGTGAAAATAATTGAATAAATGGTTTTAGATTCCTTCTATTATACAAAAAGCCTTGTATTAAGAAAGTTTTAGTGATATGTGGAGAAACTTGATGAGGGCTTTGGATGGTCTGAGAATGCATTTTTTGTACCATTTAAAAATGTTACACAGGGGCTTCCCTGGTGGTGCAGTGGTTGAGAATCCACCTGCCAACGCAGGGGACATGGGTTTGATCCCTGGTCCAGGAAGATCCCACATGCCACAGAGCAACTAAGCCCGTATGCCACAACTACTGAGCCTGTGCTCTAGAGCCCATGAGCCACAACTACTGAGCCCGCGTGCTGCAACTACTGAAGCCCGGGTGCCTAGAGCCTGTGCTCCACAAGAGAAGCCATCACAATGAGAAGCCTGCACACTGCAACGAAGACCCAACACAGCCAAAAATAAATAAATAAAAATTTTTAATGATACACATAATGTACACATACTATGCAAATATATTCTGTCCAACATATTTCCAGGTACATATTATCTGATGCATATTCCTAACAAAGGATGCCTGTATTTACAATCATTGTATGAGGATAAAACCTTACTACAAGACTAGATATGTACAACTAGATATGAAAAACTGAAGAAAGAAAAATAATGCAAGAACTATATTCATGAGTATAGATATAATAATCCTAAATAAAATACTGGTAGAGTGCAGCAACATACATAAAAATATCACAAAATTTGATTTACCTTAGACATGCAAAGATTATTTAATATTTGAAAATGTAACTAACTATGCTAAAAGATGAAAGAAAAAAGAAGCATCATTACAATAGATATGGGAAAGGAATTCAAACAATAAAAATGAAAAATAAAGTTTTTAAAAACTATGGTCAAATGGAAATTTTCTTAACTTGTTAGAGGGTACCTGCCAAAAAACTACAGAAAACATTATGCTTAAAAGTAAAACATTAGAAGTATTTTCTTTAAAGTCAATAAGAGAATTTCACCATTACCACTGTAACAGTTGAAACAACTGTTAACAAACAAACTACCTCACAATTTAGTGCTTTAGGAAAACAATGATTATTAATTCTCATGATTCTGTGAATTGACTGGGCAGAGCTCAGATGGGGTGACTTGTCTATTTCACTTAAGCCTCAGCCGGGCTTACTAATATGGCTTTAGTTTGGAATGAATAATTCAAGATGGCCTCACTCACATATACAGTCCCTTACCGGGGATGGCTGGGGCCCTCACTACTTGTAGACTTTCATCTTCCCAGACCTCTTTCCCGTCATAGGCTTTCATTCCCTGGAATCTTTCTTTCTGTGTGGGCTTTTCAGTAGGATAGCTCAAGCTTCTTTACATTGCGTTTCAGGAATCTCAAGAGGGCAAAAGCAGCAACCGCAATGTTTCATAAAGTTTGGGCATTTGAACTCAGACACCATCGTATCTACAACAGTCTATAGCTTAAACCAAGCTAATACCTAGGCCAGCTTCAGTGTAGGAGGAGATTATACAAGAGTATGAGTACAGAGAATTGTGGTTCATTGGGGGTCATTCTGTGACAATCTATCACAGATACCTCATTTCAAGTTTGTTTATGCATCATACTAAAATGAGGAGGAGGAGAAGAATGACGCTGATGGTGATAATGATGATATTAAAGATTGGAGGGAATCACATATAGGAATTACATGATTGCCTTTAGAATACTGACATAATGGAATAGTATACAGCTGTAAAAATTAATAAACATGAGCTATGCTTATAAACACAGATAAATCTCACAAATATAAGGTTGAGTGGAAAAAATAAAAGTAAGTTGCTTGAGGGCTGTATAATTTGATACCAATTATATAATTTTTAAGTATTCAAATCAAGCGAAATAATGCTTATATATTACCTATGTGTGTATATTTAGTAAAACTATCTTTTGAATGAATAAAATTAAAAATATTCAGCACAGTAGTTAGTTCCATTTCAAGTATATCTATTATGCTTTATTTCATAATCTTGATGGTAGACCCATGGGTATTCTTCATAGTATTATCTATACTTTGTGTGCATGCCCTTGAAATATTATAAATGTTAAAAAATAGAATTATGGAGATTAAGAAACATGCTGGGAACTTGTAATTTGCCAAATGAGGAGGATTTCCTGTTTTTAAAAAGAAAACAGATTTTTCATTTATTGGTTTTTTTTTAAATAAATTTTATTTTATTTATTTTTTATTTTTGACTGTGTTGGGTCTTCGTTGCTGCATGCAGGCTTTCTCTAGTTACGGCAAGTGGAGGCTACTCTTTGTTGTGGTGTGTGGGCTTCACACTGCAGTGGCTTCTCTTTGTTGTGGAGCATGGGCTCTAGGTGAGTGGGCTTCAGTAGTTGTGGCCTTCGGGCTCCATAGTTGTGCCTTGTGGGCTCTAGAGTGCAGGCTCAGTAATTGTGGCTCACGGGCTTTGTTGCTCTGTGGCATGTGGGATCTTCCCGGACCAGGGCTTGAACCCATGTCCCCTGTATTGGCAGGCAGATTCTTAACCACTGCACCACCAGGGAAGTCCTTTCATTCATTTTTTAATAAGTATGTTATACTTCCATTACATGCCAAACACTGTAGTAGGCAATGGAGAAATAATAATTAAAAGTAAGGCCCAGCCTCTTTTGTAGTATTTATAATAAGCACTATATCACCTACAGAGAGTTGGCACTTATGTTGTTCTGAATCAAAAATTTTATAACCGATGTTTAAAGTGGTGGCTCATGACAAAATAGAACAAGTTTTACCAGATTAACTTTATTTAGTTAAGGCTAACTTCATTTAGCTCTTTTAAGGATTATTATTTTTTATAGCCAAGAGAAATATGGTTGATGTAGTAAATCTGGAAATCAGCAATTCTATGACAACATATGGATTAACTGATATTTATCTAAAGTTAAGGTGTTAGGGGGAGTATTGCATAGCCCACTTCTCTACTTTGATCTATTAAGAATTTGTTGTTGTTTTATTTCTTTCTTTCTTATTGGTTTGGGCAAAGCTATAGCTCATAGCTTTATCTTTATTTTTCCAAATGAAACTTGAAGAAATAGAGAATATTAATATGCTAGTTAATATCAATATGCTAATTGTTAATATACTAGTACACCAAGTTAACCAGTAATATGCTAAAATTATATTTTTCTCTTAAATCACACTGCTTGTCATCAATTTACAAATACTCTCACAGAATAAATATGTAACCCTTCTTGGGGGAGGAACAAAATAGGGGTAGGGGATCAAGAGGTACAAACTGCTATGTATAAAATAAATGAGCTACAAGTATATATTGTACGGCACATGGAATATAGCCAATATTTTATAATTATTATAAATGGAATATAACCTTTAAAAATTATAAATCACTATGTTGTACACCTGATGCTTGTAAAATATGGCAAATCAACTATACCCCCAAGTAAAAAATAAATAAATACCTATGCTGTGATTATAATATATACACATAAATTTTAATATATAGGGATCTATATTATATATTAATTATATATTTAATTATATATATATATAAAATCTCTTCTCTAAACTTGGTGGTTATCAATTACAGTGGCTTACATGGATTGTCTCAGCTAGGTATCAGTTAAGTTGAAAGTTATATGTCTACAACAAACGATAGGCCCCAAGTTTTGAAATGATTTTCTAAAAGAGCAAAGGGAATAGATATAACATATCTCAGGAGAGAATAAATTTGTAATTGCTACCTTAAAATATATATTGCTGCCACTTTTCATTTCACTTGGCTTTTGATTGCAGCTTCTTCAAAAATTTTTTTCTTACAAAAGAGAAAATTCACCTTTTTTGTTACCAAAATTTAAAAAAAAGAAAAGATACATAGCAGAACATCTTGGCAATCCATAAACCTTTAGAACACATTGGAACACTTCAGGACCAGTGAAAAGCATATCACAAACAAGTCAGGTTTATGCCATGCCAAATAAAAATTGTCACTTGCCATCTGCCTCTACAAGGATTAGGTCACTAGCCACTGCAGTCACTGACCTTCAACACATCCTGAAAGGAATTCAGGGTGGAGATCCCTCTATGCTCCAGGAAAAACTAGCAGAACAGGCCTTAAGATAGTTAAATATTTTCAGGAGGAGATTTTATGACCCCAAATTCTTGCATCTTTTTATATCTAAAAAAGCACTAAAATCATTAATGGAGACATCTGCTCCTTGTGACTAGCAGCCAGCCTCTGCCAAAATGTGTGCTTGATGCATGCCTCCCTCTTTACTAAAGTCATATGTAATACCGACCTTTCCCCTACCTCTTCGGAGCAGTTCCTCAGAGCTATCTGAGAGGCTGCCTCCATGGCTATAGTCCTCATTTTGCCCCAAATAAAGGTTAACTCACAACTCTCACATTGTGTATTTTTTTTTCAGTTGACACCCAGAAATTCACCGTTAGTTTAACATTGGGAAATCAATTAATGTTATTCACCATATTTACTGAAGAGAAGGGGAAAACTATGACCATCTCAGTCAGTGTAGAAACAACACTTTAAAAAATTTAACACTAATTCATGATGAAAACTCTCCACTAAGAGCAGAAGATAACCCCTTTAAACTGATAAAGAGTATCTTAAAAAAAGCAAAAAAATTAGACTTAGCATCATGTTTAATAAGGAAAAACAAAATATTTTACCCTAAGGTGGGAACACCAGAGCACAAGAACACCCATTTGCTATTTCATTATTCTTTGTACTGGAAGTCCTAGCCAGTGCAGTAAACCAAGGAAAAAAATATGTACTAGAAAGAAAAAAGTAAAATTATCTTTTTATAGATGACATTTTTGGACTTACAGAAAATCCTAAGGAATCTACAAAAAGCTACTGAAACCAATAAATGATTTAGTAGAGTTTTGTGTTTGTATAAATTAGTAACAAACATTTGAAAAATGAAATTTTAAAACTACCATTGACAAAGCATCTCAAATATTGAATATAAAGGGGAACATTTAACAAGATATGTAAAAGAGATGCACCTTGATAAATATAAAACATTGGTGACAGAATTGGAGAAGACCTAAGTAAATGGAGAGATTTGTCATGTTTATGGATTAGGAGAAAAAGAATATTGTTAAGATATTAATTCTTCCCAACTTGATCTATTGAGTCAAAGTAAACTCGATCAAATCCCAGCAGCTTTTTTGGTAGAAATTGAGATGCTTGATTCTGACATTTATATGGAAATATAAAGTTCATAGAATAGCCAAAACCATGTTAAAGTTTTTCCCAAATTAGAAGAGTTATATTGCTGATTTTCAAAACTTACTATAAAGCTAAAGTACTCAAGACTGGGTGATACTCATGTAAAGTAGATGTATAGATGATCAGAACAAATAATTCAGAAAGAGAAATGCATAAAAGGTCAAGTGAGGGTGCAGAGTAATTCAATGAGGATAAGATAGACTTTCCAACGAGTTGCGCTAGAAGAGCTACATATTCATAAGGAAAAATAATGAACATTAACCTAAGGGTTAATCAACCCTACGCACAAAAATTAACTGAAATGGATTATAGATTTTTTAAAAAACTGTAACTACAAATTATTAGAAGAAAACATAGAAAATCTTTGCATCCTAGAAGCTAAACAAATATTTCTTAGGAAACAAAAGGCATTTCCTACAAAGAAAAAAAAATATCAATAAAGTCTCACAACTAACAAATTGTAGAATTTGTACTCAAACTTACTCTGACTCCTAAAATTAAGTCTATAACATTATGCACGTTTTCTCTTATATTCCTTTTCTTTTCTTTTCTTTTCCTTTCTTTTCTGATTCGTGTGAACTTCAGGACATGCATAAGAAAAGCAATTCCTGATTGGAATAAATAATGACAAAGCGGGACTTCCCTGGTGGTCCAGTGGTTAAGACTTCACCTTCCTACGCAGGGGGTGTGGGTTCAATCCCTGGTCAGGGAGTTGAGATCCCACATGCCTCACAGACAAAAAAAAAAAAAAAAAAAAAACTAAAAAAATGGAAGCAATATTGTAACAAATTCAATAAAGACTTTAAAAATGGTCCACATCAAAAATAATAATAATAATGACAAAACATTTTTCATTCCTCAAAAAGTCCTCTGATTTCTTTGGATTTCTAGTAAAGGTTTATTTTCACTTTGAGTTCCCTGTAAATGTTGGTGAACACAAAAATGTTACCAAATAATTGCATACAGTAAGTTTCTAATGATGAGTACTACTTATGAGGGCTTACTATGTATGTACCAAGCGCAATTCCATGCGTTCTATATGTATTAACTCATTTAATCCTAAGAGTAAATCTATGAGTTTAGGTGTTTTTAACATCTCATTTTTACAGATGAGAAAACGTAGAGTGCAGAAAGGTAATTTACCCAAGCTGACACAGTTTAGTAAGATTCCCAAACAGAATTTGAATTCAGGCAGTCTACCCCCCACGGTCTATGCTCTTAACCATCCACAGTGTACAACTGATGTATCATACAGCTCAGTGTTCCCCAAACTTAAGCAGACAAGACAATCACCAGGAAGCCTTGTTAAAACATACCTTCTGGCCCACCACCAGATTCCTCAGATCAGAGAATTTGCATTTCTAAAAATAAAAGCTTTCAGGTAGAGCAGATTCTGCTGATTCTCAGACCACGGTATAAACCATGTTGGGGTGGAGGATGGATGGTTAAAACCATCTCACTAAAGATCTTTAAAACAGGAGAAACTTTATCAGGCCAGTGTAGTAAACTATAATCTCACTTCAGGGCAGCAAGATGGAATAAACCCCTTTAGATGCTATGATTCAATGAAACCCTTTCCTAAATCAACGTGGTTTAATGCTTTGAGACAACCAAAACATGATTTATGTAATAACATTAAAAGCATTCTTTGCCTCTCAAAACACAGAGAAAAACAGTGCATGCTAGGAAGAGTTTCCTTATGACCATTGTACAATGAAAAGGAAGGTAACAAGACAGTAAGCCTCCACACTTCTGAAATCTGTTGGGTTTAAGGGCTAAACTCTGTCCTCTGCTAGCTTGTGATACGAACTCTAGAACAAATATTTCAGCCAAGACTGAATTCTGCTCAAGAAACAAGATGGGCATTTTATATTAGAAGCTCCTCACACATATTTTTGTTTCTAAAAGAGGAAGTTAATTTGGGGGAAGCATGCAAATCTTAGCTCCCAGGATGGAGGGGGGAGGCTGCTGTGAGCAAAGCCTGAACATTATATTAGGTAGGTTCTCTGGGGCCCAGGCTATCTGCAGAAAGACAGCTGCTTGAACCTAAGCCCCAGTTAAAGATGTTATAGGCTTTAGTCACTTTCGTTCCCCAAAACAGTCTACTTGTGTACTTAGAAAGTAGATCAACTGAATATTCTATTTTAGGGGGCAGGGAGGAGACATATGTTGAGGATCTTTTAACAGGAGAAGCAAACATTGATGGAAATAATTTTCAAATAAATTGACAATATAGTTTGGATATGAAACCTCTTTACCAAGTGTTAGCTGCATGTGCCCTAAAATGGCTAACTTGTCAGCCTCCCTGCAGTAAACTAGACTTGAGAACTTGAAGGGTCATGCCTTAAAGACATAATTTTCTAGCATTCTTTGTCTTTTTCTTACTGCCATGTCTTGGCACATAGTAATTTCTCGGAAGTTAGAAAGTTGGGACTTCCCTGGTGGTGCAGTGGTTAAGAATCCACCTGCCAATGCAGGGGACAGGGGTTCGATCCCTGGTCTGGGAAGATCCCACATGCCACGGAGCATCTAAGCCCATGCGCCACAACTACCGAGCCTGCGCTCTACAGCCCGTGAGCCACAACTACTGAGCCCGCACGCCTAGAGCCAGTGCTCTGCAACAAGAGAAGCCACTGCAATGAGAAGTCTGCGCACTGCAAAGAAGTGTATCCCCTGCTCGCTGCAACTAGCGAAAAGCCCGCACACAGCAACAAAGACCAAATGCAGCCAAAAATAAATTTTAAAAAAAATTTTTTTAAAAAGATAAGCCTCAACAGTTAAAAAGTTTGTGCATTGCTACTTCTGTTTTGGGAAAGAAATTCTGTTGAGACCCGTATTTCCCATATTTGCAGGTACAGTGAAAAATATTTCTTGACATTTCCACTGGTTAAAAATAAACAAGAAAAGGTGTGGGTGTGGGGGAAAAAAAAATACAAGTATTAATCCGTGCCAGTTCACACTATATTTCTAGTACGCATTATTCAAATGTTATTAGCTATTAAACCTGAGGAATGGGCTCTTGCTTTGGGAAACAAAACATAGGCATACATAAAATGCTCATAAATTGTATGAATGAATATTGATGAATACAAGTGCATATCTTACAAGAAGCCTATGAAAATGTTCATGCTAATGGTTAAAGGAGCTTAATGCAGCTTTGACCCTGGAGACAGTCTGACGAAAGTCTTTTTCCACTCGATTTCTTAGACAATTCAGAATGTACCCAGATGATTCCTTCATAATCCAGTGCCAAGCCCAGGAGACGCTGTAATTCTTCTAGGTTAAATCTGTTTTATTTGTCTCTCATTACCGAGCACGTAAGCTCTAATAGGGGAGGAGAAAACACCTATTTAGAAATTGTTTGTGCTTACTGCCATGTCCTAATTATCTTCAAACTGCTCTACTAGAAGACTGATTTTGAATCTCTACATCTGGGACTCCAGCAAATATTTGTTGTGAGGACTCCTGAAACATTCAGGACAAACTTTTATGGGGAGTCCATCGAAGAGCTTTATATCCAAGGCGGGAAGGTTTTAAGGTGGATTTTGAAGGCTTCCTTGCCCCCTTATAGCTGCTTTAAATCATGGCAAAAAATAGCCACATTCATCTATCCAATAAGTTTCAAAAACTACTTACATGCATATTTCTTGCATAAGTGCTAGAGAAGAAAATCATAGAAGTATCCAATGGAGTTGAACAAGGGCATCTTACTTGGTAAAGATGGAAGGTTTCTCTCAGGAACTGACTTTTAATCTGAGTCTTTCTAAATGACTATTAACTAGCTAAGGAGGGGGCAAGTGGAAAGGATAAAGCAACAGTGATCCAGCCATAGAGAACATTGGCTGTGAAGACGGGGAAGAAAGATGCAGTAGACAGAGCTGGAGAAGTGGAATAAAAGTCACTGTGACGAATGTGGAGAAAGTAAGGGAAAAGAAAAGCATGACAGGAGGCTGGTTGGGGCTGGATCAAGCAGAGCTTTGTCAGAGATACTGAAGATTTCGGACAGTACTCTAAAAGAAATGGGGAATCATTGAGGGTTTTAAGGAAGGTGATACTATTACAGTATCTATCTCTTTAAGAAAACCTTCCTCGGGACTTCTCTGGTGGCTCTGTGGTTAACACTCTGCCCTCCCAATGCAGGGGGCCCCGGTTCGATCCCTGGTCACATGCATGCCACAACTAGGGAGCCCATGTGCCGCAACTAAGACCTGGCACAAAAAAAAAAAAAAGAAAGAAAAAAGAAAACCTCCCTCCATGCTGTATGGAGAATTGATTGGAGGGGCAAGAGAGGAAGCAGGGACCACAAGGTAGACTTTTCCTTAGTCCAGGGAAGATGATGGCACTGTGCACCAATTTAGTAGGAGTGGAGATGAACAAAAATATTTATTTATAGAGGAAAAATAGATGGAATTGAAGAAAAAGGAAGAAGGAGTTTTCAAGGATGATTCCTGTATTTCTGGCTTAAGAAACAGTAAGACATAGAAGTAATAATCTGGACCAAGAATGGGGTTTATGCATTTATTCAACAAATATATATTGAATGCTTGCTAGATGCCAAGCACCACTCTAGATGATTGGACCTGAAATAGAGACTGTATCCAGGATAGTAATAGCAATCATGTCTGATATTTATGATTCCTTAATGTGTCCCAAGCACTGTAATAAGTGATAATGTATGTGTGTGTATATATATATATATATATATATATACACACACACACATAAATTCATTTAACCCTTAATAAGTGTTATATAATAGGAACTATTATTATCTCCATTTTGCAGATGAGAAAAATGAGGCATAAAAAGTTTAAGAAACACATGGTAGGTAAAAATCAGAACTGGAACCAAGCATACTGGCTCCAGAGTTCACGCTTTTAAACACTAAAGTATACCACAGAACAGAATGTATCCTTGCACAAATATGTTTTGAGCCATTAGAAGTAGCAAACACCATTCTGTGCTCTCCAGGTCTAGGTCAGGTAGGAAGAGTTAGTATTACAGTTGACACACCTATGGAGACACACTTGCATAGCCTCCCAATTGTAGTGGAATTTCATTATGCAAATATTTAACTTTTGCAAATTCACATATATATGATTGACTCTAAAAGCGAGGAAAAGAAGCAACAAATTCAATAGTGTGGAAGATTTTTGCTGCTGTTCCAATCAATAGAGATTACCCCTCGGGTCAATATAAAGTGGGAACGATGCATCTCCTATAAACTCAGTCTCAGGTCCCAACTGTCTCCCCAAAATATGCACGTCTCCCAGAAGAGTGTGATTCTTGTGTTAGAACCTATGCTCACTCTCCTCAAATACAACTACCTCATCAGTTGCACATGTAGAGGAATTAAGGCTACTTACCTGACCTCCATATTGAGAAATCATGTATTACTACTGTGATACCTCCTTAAGAGACATTGTGCTAGATTATATTGCTTCTATTTGTAAGGCAGATTTACTTTTTTTTCCTGATATTTTCTACACTCGCAGTATTAGCATTGTACTAATGCACGATTAGTATAATGCTACGATTGCATATGACCTGCAGTGCCTTCTTTCCCAGTGGAAGAAATGTACTTCCTACTGGCATGGACTTGATGCATAGCCATGTGATTTGCTTGGGCCAGTGGAATGTGTGCAGGATGAAACTTTCCTTAACTGAACATAAACTTGAAGAGCCATCAAATGGTTTCCCCTTTGCCCCTTTACCGTCTACCTCAAGAACGGTACTTCCTGAGAGAAGCGCTCCTGCAGTATGGATCCCAGAATGAAGAAGGCAAGTGGAGCCAATCTGAAAGCAACTCTAGCCGACAATTAGCATGAGAAAGAAATAAACCTTGTGCTTAAGCTGCTGAAATTTGGGGGCTGTTTATTACCGCAGGACACTATAGTCTAAGTTGACTGATGTAAAGATTATGGCTACTTCTGCCTAAATTTGAATATATGATAATTTCACTTGAAATTCTCCCTTTAGAACCTAATCCCACATAAAATGCAACTCCAGGTACTTTTAGGGAGTTTCTATTACCTCTCTTACCTACAGGTGGGCTCAGATCTCATAACTGAGGCAAGTAATGGAAGACCTACAAGCAGGGCAGATTCAACCCCGAAATGATAAACATTGTTTCTAGTACCCCATCAAGAGCTACAAATGTTACTAGGGGCTGTCCCTCCCACATTTTGACTACCAGCTCAAGTCATGTGTACTCCCTTCCCCTATCCTGATCTTCTGCCTGCAGAGTCAACAGCTTTTGAAGTTTTATTGTAGAAGATTTTCTGAGGGAAAGGGAGGAGCAGCAGTCTCTCTCTCTCTCTCTCTCTCTCTCTCTCTCTCTCTCACACACACACACACACACACACACACACACACATTTCTTGTCCATTTGTTCTCCCTGATCTTGGTTTCACGATGAATATCCCATTTTCACTTTTACAGACAAACGTCTGGCTGCTTACTACATTTCTTAGACTGGAAATCTGATGTATGCTTGTATTTTGCCAGAGGTAATAAATGTTTTCTTTCTGAAATCTGTGCTAATACACCATAGACACCTTCATAAACTCAAGGTTGTTACAGAAACTGCTGGGGTTTGCTAACTTTTAGCCTTAACATCAACTAACTTCAGCCTTTGTCAGTAACTCTCTCTCTCTCTCTCTCTCTCTCACACACACACACACACACTCACACACACACACACACACACACACAGAGTGAGCAAGTCCACAGGCCACCTGTCATTCAGTATTTCTGAATGTTCTCCTCGGTATCTGACATCTGGCAGTCTACTCCAGGGGAGCACAGGTGGAAGAATTCAGATCTAGGCACGTGACACAAGGTAGAAGTGGCATCAGTGCAACACACCTGAGAGACCAGGTCTACTTCAAGTCAGCATGAACAGCCCGAGATATGAGAAGAGAATGACAGAGGGAAGAGACTGTGGGAGTTTTCTCCTGATGACTTATTACTATTACTATAACAAGATGGCTAGTTGGTGGGGCTGAGCACCAATTGTCTCCTCAGCCCTTGATTTTTCTACAACACATCAAGTCACATAAAGAAGCAATCCTAGGTAGGTTTACCCAACGAAGGAGGGAATGTATCCCTAGCAGTATCAGTGATTTGAAATTAAACAACCAGTCCTAAGGAAATAAGCCCAAATGAAATTATCATTTGACTTGAGCTCTGAGAGATTTTTGTTCACTGCTTTTCTGGATATTGAATGGAAAGAAAGTGACTCTTTTCCTTAGCACTGTTCTCCATTTGTATGCCAATCTTGCTCATGAGCTGTGATTTTTTTCCCTTAAAATTTAAACACTCTTTCCTCCTACCCAGAGGACAGAATGCCAAATGCTATTTTCCGATCAGCTATTGATGTGGTGCCATCTGTTACCTATGAAGCATGATTTCAAGGAAACAATGGTGTGGCATCTCTTAGTTTAAATTGCTCTAGGCAACCCCTTCTTCCTAAGAGCTAGACACAACCTGTTTGTTCCCTGTCTGCCACCATGACTTGTTTACGATTTTTTATTTTTTATAATTTACATCTAAATGAATTCACAAAATATAATGGAAATTTACATTTGAGTTGATAGGTTGCACAGAAGGTTTTTAAACCATTATTTTCCTCAATCAGGAGGTTCTTATGGACAGGACAGTCACCCAAATGAGCTTTCTATAAAACATCATTTCCCATAAGTTTTCTCTGCTTATTTCTGGCAATGTTAACCCTTATACCCTCCTGGGGTAAAAAAAAAAAAAAAAATGTCAGTGAAGAAAATCTACACCATTCTTTAATTTGAACTTCACCATTTACTAAAATAGTGTGGTGTCCAAGGATATGCTTCAAACTGCTGGTCAAAATAGAAGTTTGATGTAATGTTATCATAAGAATCATAATTACACTCATTTTAAACATATAGCAATGAATGAACTGAACATGTGCTATTATTTCACATGATGTAATTTCTACTTTCCTATATCTATGGCTTTTCCCTTCTCTGTTTACATGACCATCTATTTTACATACATTCTCTAATTATGTTTCCTTTGTTTTCAAAGAAGAGAAATATATGAAGCCAAATCAAGAAAGAAGATGTGGGGTTATTTTTATCATCGTAAACATGGTAGTTTATTGAACACAGAAATAGAAACCGAAGTACCATTGTAACTACTTGTGACCAGGATAAGAAAATCAAGCATTAAGATGACACTTTCTTTCTCTCAGGTGATACTGTCTACCACACATATATATTGAGTAACCTCTATGTGTCACGCACTGTCTAGGCAGCAGAAATGAGAAATTGTCTCTGCCCTCTTGGCACTCACAGTTTTGGGGGGGCGGTCACAGACATTAATTAATTAAAATATTTTAAAATTAGCAATATTGTACAAAGAAGAAATATTAGACACAGAGCACAGCTGATTTTGAGAGGATAGTAAAAGCTTCTCAGAAGTGAAGTTGAGGTTGAAATATTAAGAATAAACAGAAGGGAACCAGGCAGGTGATGCTATGGACTTTCAATTAGTACAATCGTGTGTGGCCTAAACCCCTCCTTTTGACATGTCTGCTTTATACTTCTGCCTATGCAGTTTCTTTTGCCTATTTACAAGTTTTGCAGAGACCCAAAATGTAGATGACTTCAAATCTGGAAATGACACAACCATTAGGCTATTACATGTGGCCTCTGGTCTCTGTTGTTAAAATGGAGAATCTGACTGACTTAGCCTGGTCCATGCAGGATTTGGCTAACATTCAGTGCTGCCACTGGTGTAATTGGCCTCTGGGGGGGAATGGAGCAGGAAGGGTCTTGAAGTAAATGGCTGTGGTTGTGGATATGCAAGAAGGAAAGTGGATTATAGCAGGTGAACTGATTGACAGGTCTGGAATACAGATGATTTATGCACACACACATATGCAGAGTCTCATGGACAGTACTCTTTGTCATTTCTCACTGGTGGTGAGCAGTCGTACACACCCTAATCCAGCTTTCTGAATGATTATTGTACAGCATGGGGCAGGAGCTGAGGAGTGGCCAGAGGCACTAACAGATTGTTGAAATAAGTCTGACTTCCTTGGGAAAGGAATTCATGACCTTGACTTGACTCGCTACGGTCTCTACTCCTATATGAATTGCTATTGCTGCTTTGAAAAGAATTATGTTGAATGTTACATGACTTGGATACTCACAATAAAATTTCTCTATCAGTATTAAGTTAGTAGTAAATTGTTGGGTTCTAGAGTCAGACAGACACCAATTTGAATCCAAATACTGTAAAAGTCACCTAATGTGGTTAAATCATAGGATTCTTCACTCATAAAATTGAGATAATACCTGTGTACCAGTTAAGAATTCTCTAGAATAACATATAGTAAACTATCCAAAATTACAGTGGCTTAAACACATACGGATTAATCTCTCTCATAAAAGAAATACAGATAGAAGCAGTCCAAAGCATATGGTAGGGTAGCTCCAGGAAGTCATCCAGAACCTAGGATCTTTCTATCTTTCTGCTCTCCCATGCTCAGCACTGGCTTCCATGCTCAAGCTACCATAGTCCACGTTGGCTGCTGAGTCATTAGACATCACATCTGCATTCCAGAGTGTAAGAAAGAGAAGGTGGGGGTAGAGGCTGGGCTCAAAGGAAACATCTCCCAACAGCCTAAGTTCCACACAACAGTTCTATGCACATTTCATTGGCCAGAACTCGGTCACATAGCTGCCTGAAGCTACAAAGTAGGCTTCGAAATGGAATCTTTAAGCTGACACTTTGTCACTTTAGATAAAATTGAGGTACAAAAGAGGAAAAGGAAAATTAGATTGGTAGCTAACCTGCAGTTTCTGCCACAATGTTCCTCACAGGATTACTGTGCAGATTAAATGAGTTAATCCATGTTAAATTCTTAGCACAGAGCCTGATCCATTGTCAGCACCCAGAAGCTACCATTATTAGTTAGCCAATAACCAGGGACAACAGATTCTATTATTTAAAACTCATTAAAAAGGAAATTATCTATAATTCTGGAGTATGTAAATTGCTTTATTCTATTTGGTACTGATTAAATTTTAAAGGCAAGGATTTTTAAAAGTCATAAACAAAATATGCAGGAAAAACAGTTTAAGCCAGTAGTTAAAATTTATACTTTGGAGAGCTTGTAAATGAACACAGATTTATTAAATAAAAGATCCCAAA
>NW_026711787.1:0-38415 GCF_026419965.1 Kogia breviceps
CCTAATATTTATTTACCATGACCACATAATTATCAAATTATCAAATCACAACTATTATGTATTGGTTGTTATGAAAATTTTATCATACAATTTGGATTACTATTAAAGTTTAATGGCTCATTAAATAAATATAACTTTAAAATATCACACATTCTAAGGTAAATGTGTTAAATGATCACATTATTTCTGCCCAGTATTCGAAAGCTAAGAAAATAATATATCACAGTCAGAAAAAACAGAAAATGAGAATCCACTAAATAATAAAATGAAAGAAAATTACTTGGATTGTTGAACGCCAGGGGGAAGGAAAGGAAACGGTCAGTCTCGGAAGAATCTAGTACGGACACTTCACAGTGGGAGCAATGGTGAATTAACACTCTATTTTCATGTCAATAAGAATGGATGAATTCCTTTTAAAAAAATGAGAGAAAAAAAAACTCATGGAGAATCCATTAAATGAAATACACTTTCTGTTGATTTAATTACACCTCCATGTATTTGAATATTAAACAGCAGAACCCTCTTGCGGAGATTATCCATTTGAAATAAGACAAGTTTATCTTGTAGAAGAAAGCGCTGATAGGAAGTTTCTGGAAACTTCTTACACAAGAATTCTGACAAACAACGGAAAAAAATTCTAACTACTCTTACTTTTTTTTAAGCTTGAAAACATTTCTTTCTAAAAAATTTTTACTTTGTAAACTCTTTAAGGATGGAAAAAAAACAACTGAGTGAGGGAAATGAGGGGAGATTTTATCACTCAGCTGTTGTAAAGCAGGAATAGAGTGAAATGCACCACAAACATTTTATTAAATGTTTAAAATTTAAAACTCTTGAAAAAATATATAATTATTAATGTGACAGAAAATAAACTCTTTGAAGACAAGAAAATGTTAACATGCTACAGTAAATGTATACTCTAAATATCTATGTGGTTAGCAAAAGGATTTAACATTGAGAGAAAAATCTGCAAAACAATGACATGGGAGTTTTCTTAATTTGGTGGAAATCATATCAGAATTTGACAACGTTATGACTGATGCTTACGCATAATACAAATGTCAACGATAAATAACAATATTGTACATTACTTAGGGGATGAAATATGAAACCAAAATTTAAGATTATAGGAGATGAGGGACTTCCCTAGCAGAGCAGTGGTTAAGAATCCACCTGTCAATGCAGGGGACACAGGTTTGATCCCTGGTCCGGGAAGATCGCACGTGCTATGGAGCAGCAGTTCTGTGTGCCAGAACTACTGAGCCCGTGTGCCACAACTACTGAAGTCTGCGCGCCTAGAGCCTGTGCTGCGCAACAAGAGAAGCCGCCGCAATAAGAAGCCCGCGCACCACAACGAAGAGTAGCTCCCGCTCGCTGCAACTAGAGAAAGCCCACGTGCAGCAACGAAGACCCAACGCAGCCATAAATAAATAAATAATTTTTAAAAGATTATATGAGATGAAATGAATAAAATTATTTAATTTCATTAAGGTGAGCAAAATTAATTATTATTCAGCCTTTTTACATACAGTTAGTAGTGTGCTGATAAACTGACTCTCTTAAAAAAGAAATAAAAAAGCCCTGATTTGTGGCATTTGCTAACTTCAACGGTAACACTGAATGGTAAATTAAGCAGTCCTAATAAGGCTTATTTCAAGCTCCCAATGGTTTAATAAATATCTCACAAAATTCCTTCACATTTAACAGTCAGCTTTCACCAACCCATGCAATCTGGCTCCTATGCACCATATACACGTACAATCTAAGCTATGTAGAACAGATGACAGTAGCTGCTAGATCTGTGAATTTCAAAATGCTAGTCTTATATTTCTAAATGTGACTATTGTGGACAATTTTGTCCTGTAGATAACACCAACTCAAGAATGATTATATATATGTTTCATGGACTACTTACAAAGGTAAAATCTGGAAATCTAAGATTAGGCTGCAATAAGAGCATAGGTGTTCATGGAAAACATACCAAATTGCAACAGACAATATTTGAAAATGATAGACTCTCCCGTATTCTGCTTTCTGTGCATTTTTAAACTGGGAGGAAATGAGACAGCAAAAATCTCTCTAACAACACCGAACAGCTTTTATCTTGCACAAACTGTACAACTGCTTTGTAGTCTCAGTGAAAGTTGAAGACTATTGAAAACACATTTGCCAAATATAAGTATTTGGCTACCATTGAATTTTTATAGGAAATGCAGCTGGTAACATCATGTTAACAAAAACACAAGCAGAGGCAGGTTAAAACTCTTTTAGAATATTTTGATGATATTCATTTAAAAATCATAGAATATAAACCAAAGTAGACTTGAAAAACTATCAACATTTGTATGTATTTGGTTAGTACTAATTTATCATATTTTTAAAAATGTGAATGTTATAAGCAAAATGTTGCAGAAACTAAATTCAAAAGACAATATTCTTGAAACTTCAAAGGGATTAAGAAATTCCTTTAAAAAAGAAATTGTGCTTTTTCTGAAAAATATATTATTGTTGCTAAAGAAATTGAATTTGTTGACAAAGATCTGAACCTCTCTGTTTTAGATTAAAACTAAAAGTGAAAGACAAATTTTGACTGGGGAATCCCACAATCAACCCATCTCTGATCCAAAACCAAAATTTCCATGTTACAAATTTTGGGTTCTATATTAGATGCAATAATATCATCATTAAGGAAAGTTTCATGGTGCTAAGAGAACACTCTGCCTGTTCTGATGTTCTAAATAACATGTTATTTGAAGAAATATGAGGAATGTAAAATACTACAACAGCATAAAAGTTACAATTGTCACATACTGATGACTATGAATGTGATATTGATGGGTCATGAATATTTGAGAAACTAAAATCTTTAAGTCGTTTTCTAAAATCTAGATCCGTTTCCTCTGAGATATTGCAATTTCACTTTTGGACTGTTTGCTGCAATAATTTACTGGACACGTTTCCAAATACAGGCACCGGGAAGACACTGTGTGTTTCCAGGTCACACCACAAAGTTAATATCATAATAAAGCAAGTCACACTCATTTTTTTGGTTTCCCAGTGCATATAAAAGCTATGTTTACATGGTACAGTGGTCTACTGTGTACAGTAATGTTGTCTAAACAAATGTACATACCTTAAATAATACTTCATTGTTTTTTTAAAAAAAATCATCTGAGCCTTCAGTGAGTCATAATCTTTTTGCTAGTAGAGGGTTTAAAATATTTCAGAATTACCAAAATGTGACACAGAGTGGAGAATACAGAGTTTCAGTGGAGAATACAGAGTTTCAAAATTTAAATGTACTTAACACTACTAAAGTTGGTCTGTAAGAAAACCAGTCTCAATCTCAAGAAAATCACCAACTCAATCTGAGGTGATTTCTAGGGAAAATGAGATACTGGAACAAGTAAACATTGAAATCATCATAAAGATTTCATTCCTGTAAAACAACTGTATAAAAATATATTGACCCTTATTTGTAATTATGTTGGTTAAAATTTTCATTTTCTATTATTTTATGTTCAGTAATCTTATTTTTGTAATTTATACAGCATGTTTTTGTAATTTTGTATTTTGTAGAAATGAAGAATATGCTAATAAAAAACTTTTGCTTGAAGAAAGAGCACTATTTCTTTTTTCTTTCTTTTGTTTTGAAAGTGCAAGGGAACTTTTTACTTCATTTTAGTTTTTTATTGAAGTATAGTTAAAATACAGTATTACGTTCATTTCAGGTGTACAACATAGTGTTTTGAAATTTAAATACTATACAAAATGATCACCATGATAAGTCTAGTAACCATGTGTCATCATACAAAGTTATTACAGTATTATTGACTATAGTCTTTGTGCTATGTATTATATCCCATGACATTTATTTTATAACTGGAAGTTTGTACCTCTTAATCCCTTGCACTTACTTTGCCCAATCCTCCACCTCTCTCCCATCTGGCAGCCACCAGTTTGTTCTCTATCTATGAGTCTATTTCTGACCTGTTTTGTTTTTTAGATTCCACATAAAAGAAAAAACACACAGTATTTGTCTTTTTCTGTCTGACTTATTTCACTAAGCATACCCTCTAGATCCATCTAAGTTGTTACAAATGCAAGATTTCATTCTTTTTTATGGCTGAGTAATATTCCATTGTGTATCACACAATCTTCTTTATCCATTCATCTATTAATGGACACTTAGGATGCTTCTATATCATGACTATTGTAAATAACACTGCAATGAACATTGGTGTGTAAAAATCTTTTTGAAATAGTATATTTATTTTCTTTGGGTAAATATCCAGAGGTGGAATTGCTGGATCACATGGTAATTTTATTTTTAATTTTTTTTTTTTGGTGGTACGTGGGCCTCTCACTATTGTGGCCTCTCCCCTTGCAGAGCACAGGCTCTGGACGCACAGGCTCAGTGGCCATGGCTCACAGGCCCAGCCGCTCCACGGCATATGGGATCTTCCTGGACCGGGGCACAAACCCGTGTCCCCTGCATCGGCAGGCGGATTCTCAACCACTGCGCCACCAGGGAAACCCATTTTAAATTTTTTGAGGAGTCTCCATACTGTTTTCCATAGTACTGCTCTGATTTACATTCCTGCCAACAGTGCACAAGTGTTCCTTTTTCTCCACATCCTCACCAACACTTGTTATTCCTTGCCTTTTTGATGATAGTCATTCTGACAGGTGTGAGGTAATATCTCATTGTGGTTTAGTTTTGTATTTCCCTGATAATTAGTGATGCTAAGATCTTCTCATGCGTCTGTTGGCCATCTGTATGTCTCCCTTGGAAAAATGTATATTCAGGTCCACTGACCATTTTTTAATTGGGTTGTTTGTTTTTTTGATATTGAGTTGTATGTACTCTTTGTGCATTTTAGATTTTAACCCCTTGGAGGATGTATCATTTGCAGTTATCCTCTCCCATTCCGTACGTTGCCTTTTTCATTTTGTTGATGGTTTTGTTCACAGTGCAGAAGCTTTTGAGTTTAATGTGGTCCCATTTGTTTATTTTTGCTTTTGTTGCTCTTCCCTGAGGAGACAGATCAAAAAAATATTACAAAGACTGATGCCAAAGAGTTTACTGTCTACCTTTTCTTCTAGGAGTTCAATGGTTTCAGGTCTTACATTTAAGTCTTTAATCCATTTTTACTTTATTTTTGTCTATGATGTAAGAAAGTGGTCCAGTTTCATTCTTTTGGATGTAGCTGTCCAATTTTCCCAACAACATTTATTGAAGAGGCTATCTTTTCCCCCTTGCATATTCTAAGACCACTATTTCTAATTTGCCCATTGTCTGGGCCAGCAACATTCCTGATTATGCATATTTATTATTTATATGTGGTTATGTATAACTATATATAAAAATCATATAAAAATATACATTTTAAATGATGTAATAAAGATGAAAATGGAAATTATTGTATGTTATTTGTTCTTTTGTATTTATTTTGTATTAGTAGTAGTAGCAGTAATGTATTTTACTTATATCCTAAAATGATTATAAATAATATTTTGTCAACAGCAGCATGATTTAATATGCTTCACTAAAAGTCTTTGCTATTTTTGAGAGTGTGTTCAAAGGACTGTTTCTTAAGTTTATTTTAATACCAATTTTTAATGCTGTCACAGTTGAAAATTTTTCCTCAGAAAGATTTTTCAGTATAAAACTTCAGTATAAACATCTATCATTAAACTTAGGGAAAAAAGTTAAGTACTGTATGACCAACATGTGAATTTTAATGTGTGAGAAAAATTATCAATGTTTGTTTTTACATTTATGTAGACCATCTTGCCAATTACTGTGACTTCCTGTTGCTATTAGCTATTGAGATGAAATGTGCACATGGGATGTAAGTCTATATCTATATGTCAGATAGTCTTCTCATTCATTTTAATTGTGATGACCAATCTTTTGGCAGATCTGATGAGCTTTTAAGGTAGGTAACAAGAAGTAGAGTGCCGATTCTGCTCTCTTCTTGTTATTCACTTATGTTTGCATTGATAATAGTGTACTCAGTCCATATTATTTGCAGGAAACTTTCTAGACACTTGTCCGTATCTGAAAGATAGTTTAAATAAAGCTGGGTACTATAATCTATAAATCCATTTTTTAGGCACATGTAAATGGTAGCACACTGAAATCCTCTGAAAAGGAAGGAAGATAGAAGAGAAGTGTTACGGATATGGAATCCAAGCAAAGGCACCAGGGCTCATGTCTCTATTAAGTATTGGTAAAGTTTAATTTCTATATTTTTAAAAGAAAAAATCAATGAAAAGAGATATTTCAATTTTTTTTTCTGCTCTTCTAGTGAACCATATATATATACACAGAAGTATGTGCCTTGTCTCATTCCAAACCCAAACAACTGGAAATGCTATCAAATTAGGAAAGGCGTTAAGATGTTGAGCTGCCAAAGATGGTGAATGTTCACTATGATTATGTATTTTGTGTATTATCACTGAATATGTTACCCAAAAACACTCAACAGATTTTGCTACTTAAAAACTAAAATTTTTATAATTCTTTTTGCATACAAAAATTTAATGGTATAGGATAAATTGAGAAAGAGTTTTGCAATAAATATGATAGAAAATGAGTTAACATCCTATTTTCTTACAATCAACAAACCTCATATATATAAAGGCTTTTTAGAAATAAATTTTAAAAACTGCCAAAGACACTTTAAAAAGTCACAAGGCATGAACAGACGATTCACAGAACTCCAAATAACTGAGAAACATGAAAAAAATCTCACAAGTAATCAGTGAAATGCAAAATAAAACATAAGTAAGATTATCATCATCCCTCCATCAAATTATCTGTTGCAAATGGTCTCTAAAGATAGCCATCCAGAATTTCTCCATCACTGTTCGTGCATGTCAACCTCTCATCAAGAGGTGGCATTTATTTCTTTTTCTTTAGAATCAGGGCTGGTCTTGTGACTTACTTTGAACAGTAGAATGGGGTAGAAGTGATGCTGTGTGTCTGATGTGTAAAGGTCCACATTGTTGGCATGCATATAAATCGATAAAACTGGATCATATGGTAGTTCTATGTTTAATTTATGAGGTACCTCTATACTGTTTTTTATAATGGTTGCCCCTTTTGCAATCCTACCAACAGTACCCAAGATTTCCAATTTCTCTACATCCTTCTCAACACTTTTTATTTTGTTTTTTTTAATGGTAGTCACCCTAATGGGCTTCAGGTGGTATCTCATTGTAATGATTTGCATTTCTCTTAAATCGATTAGTGATGTTGAGCATTTTTTTCCCTGTGCTTGTTAGCCATTTTTATATCATCCTTAGAGAAACGTCTATTGAAGTCCTTTATCCAAAAGAATTGAAAACAAGGTCCCAAAGAGACATTTGAACGCCCATTATTCATAGCAGCATTTTCACAATAGCCAACAGGTGGAAGCAACCTAAATGTCAATTGATGGATGAATGGATAAAGTGTAGCATATACATAAAATGGGATATTATTCAGACTTAAAAAAGAAGGAAATCTTGTCACCTGCTACAATATGAATGAATCTTGAGGACATGATGCTAAGCAAAATAAGTCAGTCATGAAAAGATAAATACTGTATGATTCCACTTATATGTGTTATCTAAAGTAGTCAACTTCATAGAAACAGTAGAATGGTGGTTACCAGGGGCTGGAAGAAGAAGGAAATGGAGAGTTGCTGTTTAATGGGTATAGTTT
This sequence comes from Kogia breviceps, assembly GCF_026419965.1. Classification (NCBI taxonomy): domain Eukaryota; kingdom Metazoa; phylum Chordata; class Mammalia; order Artiodactyla; family Physeteridae; genus Kogia; species Kogia breviceps. Next base: position 7,715 of record NW_026711787.1, read on the forward strand.
CAGTTTTGCAAGATGAAAAGGTTTTGGAAATTGAGTATACTTAACACCACTGGCCTATACACTTAAAAATTGTTATGATGGTAAGTTTTAGGTTATGTCTTTTACAGAAATTTTAAAAAATGATAACGCTTTCTCAAAAGCAATTGGGCAAAAAATATCAATAGTACTAAACTAAAATTCATAATCTTAGTCCAGGAAATAATAAAATAGGCAGAGATTCATAAGGATGTTCATAGTGCTATTTCCAGTAGTAAATTAGTAATTCATTATTGAAATTTCCAACAACAGAATTAGGGGTTGGTCACATGAATTTTTGATGTACTTATATGACATATTATTTCAATGACATGAAAAAAATTTTATAGCAAAATGCTAAGTGAATAAATCATGATACAAACCTCTTTATATAGTGTGATCCAAATATATAAATAAATATATACACATGTATGTATAGCTATTTGTTATATATATGATATAACTTTCCATGGATATATTCTCTCTCTCTCTATATATATATATATATTCATACCATATCTATTATACATATGCATGTAACGAGTTTATTGCATAAACTGACTTGGTAGATTGCAAATATAAAGTAACTTTATTCTTCCACACAACTGCCATTTTCAAATAAACTCTAGAAACTCATTCTTCCTGTTGCCAAAAGAGCTTGCGAGCAGATCCTTTAGCTTTTCTAGCCATTTGAAGATATTAAAAAGACTAGGGGCTTCCCTGGTGGCGCAGTGGTTGAGAGTCCGCCTGCTGATGCAGGGCACACGGGTTCGTGCCCCGGTCCGGGAGGATCCCACATGCCGCGGAGCGGCTGGGCCCGTGAGCCATGGCCGCTGAATCCGCACGTCCGGAGCCTGTGCTCCGCAACGGGAGAGGCTACAGCAGTCAGAGGCCCGCGTAACGCAAAAAAAAAAAAAAAAAAAAAAAGACTAGACTAACATCCAAACTTCCGTCTCTTATTTAATGTAAGCTTCTATCCTGGCCCAGCTTTGGAATCCTGAAAAAAAGGACCTTGCTGGTTTCTTTACAATTCTCCTACTTTGTTCTTTCATCTTTCTTTCCACTCACCTGGCTGCCGACTCACTGTCCTGCTGGGCTGGAGGAAAGGAGAGGTCAGAAAAGATCACTGCCATCATGTCTTTGGATGTGACAGACGGTATGCACAGATTCTCAGAGGCTGTGGGGGTGCCCTCCCCACCCCACGTCATCTTCTGACCCTTCTCTCTTCACGGCTCCATATCCTACTTCCTTTACTCATGAAGATGCCTTCCTTGCCTTGCTTCTCAGTACTGTCTACTCAGCCTTCATTCCTGGTTGTCCATCTGTATTTTCGATATCTTCTTGGAGGTAGTCCCTTTTGAGATGATTACAGTCATGGTCCATGCGACCCAGAGAAACATAAGAAACAGGGATCTTTCTTCCAGTGAACTCTTGAAATGCAGGTACTTCTTAACTCAAGCTTCTTTCGTTTTTGCAGGTGTGAATCAAATACTGTTATTGTGTCCACCAAACTCAAGAGGACCAAGCTATCCAAGTATTTTTCTTGAGTCTCCCTCCTTACTTGGATCAAGGTGAGAAGGAAGCACACCTCACACAGGTATGGGGTGGAACAGTGCACCTGCTCTAGGACAACACTCACTCTAAGGCAGGGTTTCTCAGTTTTAGCACTATTGACATTTGGGGCTGGATGAGTCTTTAGTGTGGGGCTGTCCCATGTATTATGGGATGGTAAGCAGCATCCCCAGCTTCTACTCACTAGATGCTAGTAGTACCACCCCCCAGCTGTGACAAACAATGATGTCTCCAGCCATTGCCAAAGGACTCTTGGGGGTCCTTTGACTCTCCAACTGAGAGTCACTGTCCTAAAGGCATTCTTTCTACAAACCTGCCTACTTCCTAATGACTTCTTCACCTTCTGTTTTTTAGGATGAAAATGGGTAGGGAGCTAATGCTGGCAAAAGAGCATCCCAAATGCAAATCCTGCACAGATACTGTAGTACCCTGCTTTAGAATGTGGGGACATTGGCCAACCTTGAAATAGAAAGAGTCATATTTAACACTTTGCTGTTTCACATGAAATAAGAAAAAAAAAACCCATGAGGTAGATGAGATAAGAAAGCACACCAACATATTAATAGGGACTGTCTTTGAATGGTGGACTCACTAGTGATTTTTTTCTAATCAACTTTAATATTTTATACAATGGATTCATTCATTCATGTATAAAAATTAAAAAAAAATAAGACCAAACATGGATAAACAACAAGGTCCTACTGTATAGCACAGAGAACTATATTCAATATCCTATGATAAAGCACAAAGGAAAAGAATATTAAAAAATATATATATATATAACTGAATCACTTTGCTGTACAGCAGAAATTAACACAACACTGTAAATCAACTATACTTCAATAAAAAAAAAAATTGAAAAAAAAAAAGACCAAACAAATCCTACCAGTTTTCAAGACCCAGCTCAAATGCCATCTCCTTCATGATGCCTTTTCAGATTACCAAGCTGAAAATACTTTTATTTCTTCTGGAACAATCACAGGTGACACTTAATCTTCATAGTCACCCCATTAACTAGGGAATCTTCATAATCACCCCATTAACTAGGGGTTTTGTTATTCCTGTTTTACAGGCAAGGAAACTAAGCTTGGACAAATAACTAGGTTGCCTAGCTGGCCTGATACTATACAAGCTGATAAATGGCAGAGGTGTCACTCAAACCTGGGTCCATTTCTTCAGTCCATTCCCTACCTGCCATGGTACTGGTCACTGGGCACCCAGAACTTCATGGTGTTTTAAGTGAACTTAAACATTACTGAGCCATATCTCCTTCATTTGCATAGTATTCCCCAACTAAATTATAAACAGCTTTTACAGAATAGACTGTTGAGCTTTCATTACATATGCTCATGGAGGGCCATGGGGTAGGTAGATTGCTGAAATAATGCTCAGGTGAAACAAGATAGTGGACACATAAGTCAAATATAAACATCAACTCAACCATAGTTTCTGTCATACTATTCAACATCATTTCATAATGGCAATATCATAAATCATGATTATCTGACAGGTGAATACTGACATGAAGGCATTTATTTAAGCGCATGATCTGCTGCCTAAATATTTGCATCGTTTGTGTTCAAGCAAACGGAGTGGCTTAATATATACTATGAAGAAAGACTGAATATATATTAGTATATACTTATGTTAGATAGACTGAACTGATTTTAAGACAAAATTATCAAGTAAATTCAGCCAGTCCATTTTTACCAAACTGTCTTAAATTCCTACTCAAAATAATAATAATGGCAGAGCCCATGATGGTTTAAAGGAAGAGGTAACAGCTAAGGAGGCACAGGCCCTAGGGGGACACATGCCAGATCATTAGGTTTGGGGAAACAAGAGCAAGCTGGTCCCCATGTGGTGGAAGAGATGAGGTTCCCCAGGTATGAGCAGGCTTGGGTCATAGTAGCTCAACCACTAACAGAGTAGAGTCAACAGGCTGCAAAAGTCTTCAATCCTATAACTATGTGGGGCTGGGATAGGCAGGAACTGATATGTGTGTCATGGAAAAGGTCTTCATTTCTATCACTGTGACCAAAATAGGTATATGTAGTCTTTTAGAAAACTAATGAAAACAGCAAGGTCATGTAAAACTCAAAGAGGGAGACTTTGCACCAATATACTCAAAAATGTGGTCCATGGGGCTTCCCTGGTGGCGCAGTGGTTGAGAGTCCGCCTGCCGATGCAGGGGACACGGGTTCGTGCCCCGGTCCGGGAGGATCCCACGTGCCGCGGAGCGGCTGGGCCCGTGAGCCATGGCCGCTGAGCCTGCGCGTCCGGAGCCCTGTGCTCCGCAATGGGAGAGGCCACAACAGTGAGAGGCCCGCAAAAAAAAAAAAAAAAAATGTGGTCCATGGACTAACATCACCATCAATCCTCAAAGTTAACATCAGCTTATTGGAAATGCAAATTCTTAGTCCCTAACCTAGATGTAATGAGTCAGAATCTTTGGAGTTAGGACCCAGGAATTTGCATTTTAGCCTGCTTGCCAGGTGATTCTTACGTTTGAGAGGCACTGGTTTACAGCACCCCCACCACATTCACTACCCTCACAACAGAAGAAAAATGTTCTACAATCCATTTAAAACCAGTTTCTAACTTTGTGCTGTCCAAGACAGTAGACACATGCCACATGTGGCTGCAAGCACTTGAAATGTGCTTATTTATCCAAATAAAGATGTGTTGTAAGTGTAAACACTGGATTTCAAAGACTATGAAAAAGGAATGAAAACTACCTCATTAATAATTTTTTAGGGCTTCCCTGGTGGCGCAGTGCTTGGCAGTCCGCCTGCCGATGCAGGGGACGCGGGTGCGTGCCCCGGTCCGGGAAGATCCCACATGCCGCGGAGCGGCTGGGCCCGTGAGCCGTGGCCGCTGGGCCTGCGCGTCCGGAGCCTGTGCTCCGCAACGGGAGAGGCCACAACAGTGAGAGGCCTGCGTACCACAAAAAAATAAAAATAATAATTTTTTATACTGACTACATATTGAAATGATAATATTTCAGATATATTGGATTAAATAAAATCTATTATTAATTTCACCTGTACCTTTTTACTTTATTGGGGCTTCTAGGACATTTAAACTTACATGTGTGGCTTGTATTATATTTCTATTGGACAGCATTGTTCTAACTCATCTCCTTAAAGGAGGATTTCTTTCCTATTCTACATTTCCTAGTTATAAGCTAGCCAGGACTTAGTTGAAATAATGACAAAAATAGCAGTTGTTTCATGTTTAATGTGTGCTAGACCTGTATTTAGAATCTTGCATGGATGATTTCATTTAATCCACACCGTAATTCTATGAAGTTATTACCCCCAATTTAATGATAAGGAAAATGAAGTTCAGAAAGTTTAAAAAACTTGCTCAAGCTACCAGCTGATATGTGACTGAGATAGATGTCAACTCAGGTCCATCTGGCCCTAAATCATGTACTTTTATATATTTCCCTGTACTTCTTGTTATACAATGTACTGAAAAAAATATCATTTATTTTCAATGATATCTGTGTAAGTTAAAATTATGAATATATTATTCAAGTCTTTATCAAGTAGAGCACATCATTAGAAAAAATAATGACAGAATCATCTCCATGTGTGAAATGTGAATCTACAGATGTTTAAGACTTAGGAAACTTGACACAATCTTCCTCAGTTTTGCATCTGATCGATGGGTGACCTTTTCAATAATTCCTCATAATAACTCTTTTTTTAAGTTTTATGTATTTTTTAAATTTTATTGAAGTATTGTTGATTTACAAAGTTTTTAAAATTTCTTCTGTACAGCAAGGTGACTCCGTTTGATAGATAGATAGATAGATAGATAGATAGATATTCTTTTTCATGTTCTTTCCCATTATGCTTTGTCACAGGGTATTGAATATAGTTCCCTGTACTATACAGTAGGACCTTGTTTTTTTATCCATTCTATATATATTTGCTTCTGCATAATAACTCTTAAATCTGGTCACATGGCTAAAAAAACTCTCCTAACTTAGTTGACTATATCTAGATCAGAAAGAAACTAAGAAAAAGCTACAACTTTGTGAAATCACTCCAGGTTTCAAGGCCCTGAGCCAGCATGGGTAACAGATATGCTCTTAAAAGTAGGGTGGATTCTTTTTGTTGTTTGTTTTAGTTCATTATATTTTATTTTAAAAAAATTTTTATTGGAGTATAGTTGATTTACAATGTTGCATTAGTTTCAAGTGTACAGCAAAGTGATTCAGTTATACATATATATATATTCATTCTTTTTTAGATTCTTTCTCATATAGCTTATCACATAATGTTGAGTAGAGTTCCCTGTGCTATACAGTAGGTCCTTGTTGGTTATCTATCTTATACATAATAGTGTGTGTGTGTTCATTCCAAGCTCCTGATTTATCCCTCCCCCCCCACCATGTTTCCCATTGGTAACCATAAGTTTGTTTTCAATATCTGTAAGTCTGTTTCTGCTTAGTAAATAAGTTCATTTGTTTATTTTCTTTTTTAAAATTAGATTCCACATATGAGTGATATCATATGATATTTACCTTTCTCTGTCTGACTTACTTCACTTAGGATGATAATCTCTAGGTCCATCCATGTTGCTGCAAATGGTATTGTTTTATTCTTTTTTATGGCTAATATTCCATTTTATATATGTACCACATCTTCTTTATCCAATCTAAAGTTAGAGTGGATTGTCTTATAGACAACTCTACTCACCAGGAGATCTGTAAATCCATGATGAAAATGACATTTTTAAAAAAATGGAAGAAGACATAGCACCAGTCTTTGTTTCAATGCCTGGGAGAGGATCCAGGAAGCTTGCCGCCAATACCTCACTCATTCTAACTGTTCTGTCAATATTTGTTATTGTTAGTAGAACAGATCACCAGCATGAACCTCAAAACCAAGGATATCTGTTTGGATACGTCCTGTTTGAGTAAGTCCTCACAGATGAGTAGAATATGATTTCCATCATCCATGAAATGATCTAACACAAAATCAGAATATAGAGCTAGGTACCGAGTGCAGAAAGGAGACTATCAAAAGGAGTGTCTGAGATCATAGTGGTGTACCCCATGACACCTAAGTCTGTAAGCCTCTTCATCAACTGGGATAGTCTTGATGTCTTGTGATCGGTATTAAGACATTATATTAAACATAACTGGTTAATAATAATGTCAACAAAAATGGATGTTCTGAGAATTTGTCACCAGTAACCAACTCCAATTGATCACAGCCAATCATTTCCAAGTTATTTACAACCTTACTGGTGGTCTGCACAGACACTGAGGAATGTTCCCAGTGCCTTTTGGATCAAGTTTCCTGTTGGGTTTTATAACCAACTGGACCCTTTCCCCCTATGGCATCACCAAGGAATCTGTATGTGGACCACAGAATTTCACCAACTGGAACTTCTAGGATAGTGTTTGTCTTCTTCACAACGTTTGTTTCTTCCAACAACATGACAACCCCAGACTTCTCAGGTTCTGAGTTCATAGAAAAAGATATTTTCAAAATTGCAATACTTTTCTTATGGATTCCTCAATCTATATACATTTGCAATATCATCACCATTCATAAAACAGGCCCAATCTCGCCAAAATCAACGGAGGTCACTCCAAGAATATGATCCTCAAAGTTAAGTCATGAATGTTTCTTGATGCAGGAAAGGCTGACTGCGAAGTCATTTGTTTGGAGATACACCAGCAGGGGTGGGGTTGTGGTGGTAAATGAAAAAACATATATAAGTGAACCCAGGTAGTTCAAACCTGTGTTGTTCAAGGGTCAGTGGTAGCTGTATGAACATGAAGCATTTTTGCAGCCTATACTCAGGTGACTTCTTGGGAGCTGCTGCCTGTGGATTTGTATGAGCTCTTTTATTTTCATCAAGTCCTTAGGAAAGCCAAATTTCAATTGCTACTTAGAGTTCCCAGAGCTTGAATGTGCCAACCCCTATATTTTCATAATTCACTCAGAATCTCATCTAATATAAAATGCAAAGGACTAATGTCTAATGACAGTTTTTTCCACCTGGTAAATACTAGCTTTCACTTGCTTGAAAATTTCAAGATGAAGAGGGAACAAAGACTCCCTCTTGATAACAGAAACTCATGGAAATGTGACACCCCCCGCCCCCCAGGTCTAGCCAGTGGTAAAAATCATCAGCATAGCTCTAGTCTTAGACCCAAATTAAAACCATCAGCTCAGGCTGACTGTGATGTGGCCATAACATTTCACCACATTAAATGTGTGATAACTGTGCACGGGCAGGTAATGGGATCTGACAGTGCTTGTTGTCACCATGGAGCTGTCATGTCTGCATTGTGCTCTCAATCCCAGAGAATCCGTGTCCATCACGAGTCTTTATTCTGGCCTAAATATATTATGACAGTAATAATATAGGCAGGCCTGGAAGAGTCCAAATCAGGGGGAAGCAAATTAATATTGACTGAGTACTCACCATGTGTCTGTGGCAGACAGATTTAAGGGACCACCCCCCAATGATTCCTCACTTCCTGAGTCCACTCCTTTGTGTAGTCTCTTTTCCATGAGTGTGTGCAGGACCTGGAACTTGCTCCCTCACAACAGAGTATGACCAAAGTGATGGATGTCACTTCCTGATTAGGTTACATTATATGGCAAAGGTGATAGACTGTCATCCCTGTGAGGATATTATGTTATATAAAATTCCTTCCTAGCAGGGATTCTTCTTGCTGACTTGATGAAGTAAACTGCCATATTGAGGAAGCCCACATGGCAAAAAAATGTGCGTGGCCTCTAGGACCTGGGTATAGTTTCTAGCTGACAGCTGCAAAGAGGCCCCCCTCCATCACATAGCCACAAGGAAATGAATTCTGCCGATAACCTGAATAAGCTTGAAGCAGAATTTTTCCCCAGATAGGAATGCAGCCTGGCTGATACCTTGATCACAGCCATATGCAATCCTGAGCTGAGGACCATTATAAGCTGTCCCTGGACTTCTGACCCATGGGAACTGTGAGATAATAAATATGTGTGTGGTTTTGGCTGCCATATTTGTGGTAATTCGTTATAGCAGCAGTGGAACACTAATACATTGCCATTAACCATGTTTCTATTCTGCATCCTCTATCCTGTTTCATCACCTCAACAACTTGGGAACTTTGATAATTAGGCAGGGCATAAAGTTTAAAAGATTTTGCACTTGTCTTAAGAAAATAGTCATATAAGTTTTTAGGGTTCTGTCCAGGAATTAAGGAAAACCTGCCTTGATATCTTGTATCTAATACCTGAACAGTCATATGTAAATTATGAGCCAACCATCCTTAGTTTAAAAAAAAATTTTTATTGGAGTATAGTTACTTTACAGTGTTGTGTTAGTTTTTGCTGTACAGCAAAGTGAATCTGTTATACATATACATATATCTCTTCTTTTTTGGATTTCCTTCCCATTTAGCTCACCACAGAGCATTGAGTAGAGTTCCCTGTGCTATACAGCAGGTTCTCATTAGTTATCTATTTTATACATAGTAGTGCATATATGTCAATCCCAATCTCCCAATTCATCCCCCCCACTTCCCCCTAGGTATCCATACATTTGTTCTCTACATCTGTGTCTCTATTTCTGCTTTGCAAATAAGTTAATCTGTACCATTTTTCTAGATTCCACATATAAGCAATATTATATGATACTTGTTTTTCTCTTTCTGACTTACTTCACTCTGTATGACAGTCTCTAGGTCTATCCACATCTCTGGCACTATTTTGTTATTTTTTATGGCTGAGTAATATTCCATTGTATATATATATATACCACATCTTCTATATCCATTCCTCTGTTGATGGACATTTAGGTTGCTTCCATGTCTTGACTATTGTAAATTGTGCTTCAATGAACATAGGGTTGCAAGTATCTTTTTGAATTATGCTTTTCTCCGGGGAGCCAACCATCTCTAAAATGACTTGATACAAATCATGCCTAGTGGGATGTTAGCAGATGATGCAGTGCCTTGCATGTGTCCTGCCCACTCACCACGCCTATTCACCTGCTGCGAGCACCAGTGACTCTATACTAGTGAATGCTCTATGGTATGCTCAGCTCATGGTGGGGAAAGGCCAAAAGTTCTGAGTAAAAGATGTCTTGGGGAGCATCCCTCAGCAAATAGTCGATGGAGTTGGAAGAGAAACTCCCAGCTTCCTTGGTCCTCAAGTGCAGATATTCTCAGGAGTGTTCTATATCATTCCCCACAAGTTCCCAGTGGGACTGAGACCCAGGTGCCCACAGTGATAACCTACCCCTTAACACACCCTGCAATGGTTTCTTTCCCTTCCTTGTCTTACTTCCTAACTCTTACTAGTGCTTCCTGCAATCTCCTCTCCAAATAAATGATTTGAACTGATTCCTCTTGCAGGGTCTGCTTCTGTGTGAAGTCAACCAAAGAGGTAAGGGCACTTCACATTGGATGGAAATGTGGTAGAAATCCAGTTAAGAAGGACAAAAACAAGTGTGTAGATAGTCTTGAAGAGTGCCCTTAAGAATGTTCTAGGAATAGTGCATGAAAAGGAGAAATAAATTGACCAGAAATTACTGATTCTATTCGTCAAACTCAGTAATTACCAGCCAAGTTTTGATGAATAATTTGACCCCCAAATACCTTAACACTGGGAAGGCAGTGTTCTGGGTGATGGACACTGATATTGTTCACTGGATGGATGCCTCCCCTATTGTGAAATCACATGCCAGCATTCTGATTATACATCAGTCTCTTGAGTTTGGTTAGTGTGAGTCCGTTTCAAAAGTCCTGTCAGCTCTGACAGCAATCACTGATTACTAGACTTATTGTGGTGATCATTTCACAATATACACAAATATCAAATCATTGTGTTATACACCTGAAACTAATATAATATGGTATGTCATTTACACTTCAATTTAAAAAAAAAGAATCAGACACTGACCTGCCACTCCAGAAGTCTCTGTCTGGGCAGGCAGGCAGAATCCTTTTATTCATTTATCACTTGCCTCAACAATTCTCATTATGCAATCAAAACCATACACTAATGCCAGACAGTTATCTTGAGAAACAGAGCAATTTTATTTGTGCTTCAACATGAAGGAATACCAGAAAGAGTATCACGATGTGAATAAAGGGAATGTCCAACACGGACAAATAGGAAGGAGAAAATGCCAGTTTTCATGTTCCCTTTCTGCATGTGCAACTCAGTGTAGGAGACCCTGATTCACTGCAGCTTTTAACTTTTAACTTTTAACTCATTAACTTCAACAACCTTTCTTTCTTTCTTTCTTTCTTTCTTTCTTTCTTTCTTTCTTTCTTTCTTTCTTTCTTTCCTTCCTTCCTTCCTTCCTTCCTTCCTTCTTTCTTTCTTTCTTTCTTTCTTTCTTTCTTTCTTTCTTTCTTTCTTTCTTTCTTTCTTTCTTTCTTTCTTTCTTTTCATTCTTTCTTTTCATTCTTTCTCTTTAGTTACCAGATTTTAAAATAATACATTGATTCCCCAGCATCCTCCAAAGATGTCAAGGAATCAGTTCAAGCTCATCGACTTATTCATATCTAGTATATTTCAATTTATTCTGATTATTGACCAGTGGAATCTTTTGCAAGTTGTCTCTTGACTCGTTTTAAGAGCGCTCAGGTGTCTTTAAAGGCCTTCTAACCTTTTAAATGTAATTTTTATTTTATATTGGAGTATAGTTGGTTCACAATGTTGTGTTAGTTTCAGGAGTACCAGTCCTATTTCTTTTAACTTTCAAAATAATGTCCCTAACCATACTGACACAACAACCAGAACAATACTGACAAAAACAAAAACGATATACTAGGTCTTCAGAAAATATAAGCATTTCCTGGCATTAAATTCTGAAAGAAATTCATTGTCTGCTTATAAGTGGTACTAGATAACATAACAGTCAATCTTCACACTTCCATAAAATCTGAGAGTAACACATTCAACTACAGCAGAGTGAAACACTACAGTTGGAGCAAAGCTAAGGAGGTCACAGACCTGACATTCTTAAGCTAGGAGCAGTGATCCTCAACAAGGGTCCAAGACCCCCATGGAGACCTCAGTACCTTTCCTCAGCGTTTCTTCAGCACACATTGCCTGCAGACCAAATAAATAGATCTCAAACAAATATGTATGGCTGTTTTTACAGGTATATGTTTTTGATGATACTATTTTTGAATTCATGGTAGTGGTTAGTATTTTTGATTATCACTCTATATTTTCTTAATCAGTGGTCACTAAATAAAACTGCTGTTCTAGAAACAGTTTGGGGTTAATAAAGAATACTCATATATTAAAAGATTAAAGCCATGATTTAGACAGCCAAATGGGTAGCATGGCCCTTTGAATATCTTTCCTATGAATCCATTTTCTTCACTGGTTTTTGAAAGTTGAGACAGAATAGTCAGTTCAATGTTACCTTCTCGGGTGGCCCTTGAACTTAGAGGTTCTGAACTTCTGCCTAAAGCAGGTCCCTGTGTGTGGGGCAAGAATGACAATTATGTGATAGAAATTCATCAGCCTAGCTGGTGCTCTTCTCTGGGTAGGACTTATTCCATGACCTTGTGTATAGTGTCAGGGCACAGGGTGTGGGGCCACTGGCTCCTCCTGAAGCTCAGCCCAGGGTACGAGCCGAGATACAGCAACCCCCCTGTAAAATATGGAGGGAGACAGGTGGGGTCCAGGAGGCAGTCTTGGTTCCAAGCCGGTGTCTCCAGGAGATCTCTCTGGGGCTCTAGAGTATGTGTATTCAACAAACACCTAGTTCTCTAAGCCCACGTGTGTAAACAACGTGTCAAGAGTTCACTGCAGGGGCTTCCCTGATGGCGCAGTGGTTGAGAATCCGCCTGCCGATGCAGGGGTCACGGCTTAGTGCCCCGGACCGGGAAGATCCCACATGCCGCGGAGCGGCTGGGCCCGTGAGCCATGGCCACTGAGCCTGCGCGTCCGGAGCCTATGCTCCGCGACGGGAGAGGCCTCAACAGTGAGAGGCCCGTATACCGGAAAAAAAAAAAAAAAAAGAGTTCACTGGACTCTCCAGGATCTTTCTCATGCTTACAGTGCTTCACACTTTCATATATGTTTTTTTTTTTAACATCTTTATTGGAGTATAATTGCTGTACAATGGTGTGTTAGTTTCTGCTTTATAACAAAGTGAATCAGTTATACATATACATATGTCCCCAAATCTCTTCCCTCTTGCATCTCCCTCCCTCCCACCCTCCCTCTAGGTGGTCACAAGGCACCGAGCTGATCTCCCTGTGCTATGCGGCTGCTTCCCACTAGCTATCTATTTTACGTTTGGTAGTGTATATAAGTCCATGCCACTCTCTCACTTTGTCCCAGCTTACCCTTCCCCCTCCCTGTATCCTCAAGTCCATTCTCTTCTCTTAGTCCTGCCGGCAACTCTGTGTGTGTAGGGCGGGGGGGGAGGTCAGAGTACCGAAATTACAGATGAGATGAGCACTCCATCACACATAGGTTGTTTCCCTCAGGGCCACTTAGCTCACTTGTGGCAGAAGCATGAGGAAGACCTGAGCCCTCTGAAACCAACCTGGAAGACAACTTCAAATCAAACATAATTTGGGAAAAGAATCTGAAAAAGAGTGGATATATGTATATGCATAACTGATTCACTTTGCTGTACACCTGAAACTAGCACAACATTCTAAATCAACTATACTCCAATAAAAATTTTTTAAAATTTATGCACATACACACATGAATGATATTTATCCCAAGAAAATAAAATTAAAATTAATTTTTAAAAAACCACTAGGAATTTTTAAAAAGCATAATAATGTCATTGCCTTTTGAGAATCACAGAACATTTCTCTAAATCAGAATTTCTACTCACATTATGTTCTTTAAAACAACACACATGGGGACTTCCCTGGCTGTCCAGTGGTTAAGACTCCATGATCCCAACGCAGGGGGCACGGGTTCGATCCCTGGGCAGGGAACTAAGATCCTGCATGCCGTGTGGTGTGGCTTTAAGAAAACAAAAAACAAAAAACAATTCCACATAAAATATGATATTCAACAAAACATGTTTGGAAGTCCAGGAGTTCAAAATGGAAAGATAATTTTTAACATAAATAAAATAATGATTTAATACATAAATCTCACTATTGAGTATCACTCGATAATGTTTTTATGCACAAGATACTTTATGTGGATTATTCCATTTCATCATCACCATGGTCCTTGGAGGCGTTTTATCTCATTTTTAAGATGTGAAAAGAGGCTCAGAGAGTTTAAGTAACTTGTCCAGGGTCACACAGCCAGAACACTGACAAGGGGGGAGATTTGAAATTTGCCTGGCAGCCATTTTTTCTTATTCTGCACTTGCCCCCATGCTTAAAAATTTCCCTCAAGAGAATCTATGTTTTCCTTGGGTCATTTTTATCCTTTGCCCCCTATCACCTAGGCCATAAATGATTAGGATCTTAGACTCTCAGTTCATGTTACCAAGCACCTCTTGAAATGTTATGTGAATTGTCCCAACAGATCGCAGACAAAGGGGAGTTGAGGCTGGACTTACTTGTCCAGGCTTCTCTCTCACCCACTAAATATCTCATGACCATTGACCATCCGGATGTCAGTATGTCACACATTATTCTGAGAGCAGAGCAAGAGCCCCTCAGGTCGGTAGATAATCAAGAAACTGTGTTATGAGAGTTGACATCTTATGAATAATTATTTTAAAAATCTGTTTCTTTCTGTTCCTTCAAACCCAGACAGGCAAGTTGATTCTACCAAGTTGCTCAAACTGTGATGAGAACATCACTTAAACAAGGTGCTAGTTGCCCTTATTTATTTATTTTTGAAAGTAAGTTTTTAAAAAGTAAGTTTATTTGAAGATTCTATTGTGAGAGTGTGTGGTCAAAAGGCAAATAACTTTGGATGTAAGACAGGCAGTACTTGGACTCCTCGGGGACACCTCAGAGAGCTGTGGGCCCCTCTTCTCTTCCTGAGTCACAGAAGTGTCTGTTGGTCCCAAGTTTCTGATGCTGGGATGGCCGATGATAGGAAGCTACTATAGATGTGAACAGAACACAGTTTTAAGGTCACTGTAATTTTGCGGGACATGTAGCTAAATTTTGAGATGAAAGAGTTTGAGAGTGGGACTGGATAATAACTTCCAAAAATAACTTCCAAAAATAGCGTCTGAGCTGCAGACCTGGGTCCATGCAGGACAAGTGGTCCCAGGGGAAGAGGGGCATGGGCACGTTCTACTGCCCTGGAGGGCTGCCGGGGTTCCTGCCCTGGAGGTGACTCTTGGCGGCATCAGGCCAAGATCCGTCTTCTAAAAGCTACTTACTACACAAGGCTGCTGCTGGGATTAAAAGGAATATTTTGATTTGCTGTATACTATTAGCTCCTTTCAGGTTATGAAATGCCATTAATTTAGGGGCAGTTTGGGGATAAAATGAAAACAGCATGACTTAAAACATATTCATCTTTATTTCAGAAACATAAAACATGAAAAACATAAAACATGCAAAAAATCAGCTACACAGCTCTCCTACAGCGTTTCTCAAAGAGAGGCCATGCGAATGGCCTCTCACATGGCCTGTGTGTTGTGATGAAAACAAATCTCCGTGTGGTGGGGTCGGGGGGATTTCTTCTAACTACTGAACAAAAAAAGTGCATTCTGAGAGTTTAGGGGAGTCTGACTTTTTTTAAAAAGAATTAAAGATTTTGGAAAGCCTCAAGTTAAAATCTTACAAGAAAAGAAGCATCTTTTTTAAATTTTTAATTTAATTTTTATTTTATATTGGAGTATAGTTGATTTACAATGTTGTGTTAGTTTCAGGTGCACAGCAAAATAATTCAGCTATACATAAATATATCCATTCTTTTTAAAATTCTTTTCCATATAGGTTATTACAGAATATTGAGTAGAGGTCCCTGTGCTATACAGTAGGTCCTTGTTGAAGGAATCATTTCTGAATTAAGCTCCACATGAGATAGAGAATATCACTTAATGATTATGAGTTCTGACTTGCCTTGTTTTTCCTGATCCTGTGGGCTTCTGCCCCATCAGCTGTCCTTTGAGAACGAACAAAGTTGTACTTTTGTGAGAGCACGAAGTTGAGGATAACTTCTCACCTCTGTATTAAACACTGCACATCAGAGTTAACTGGTACCTATTCTAGGACATGATTTGCCCACAGCAAATCATGTACAGTAACCTGAAATCCAAAGTAGATTAGAATCAGTCTGTATACTGTTACTTTTTTATCATCTTCTTTTTAATTGTAAAAACAATAGCGTTGAATACAATTTTCAGCAACAACAAAAAATCTGCTATCCCCACAAATATTTTCACTTTTGTGTTTCCACATCCATCTTCATTTCAAATGACAGTATCAATAAGAAGATAAGAAGAAACCAGAATGTAATACTATTAAACCTCTCTGGAGTGGGATGACTTTGTAAGCTTTGAAGCAATAGAAAAAATTACAAAGAGAAAGACTGACCAATTTGATTATGTAACATTTAAATCTGAACATACTCTGTGTGTGTGTGTTAGACGTGGTCAAGGGACACTTAGAATCTCTCCCCACCTCCTGATCACATGCCTTCCTCTACTTCAGAGGTCGAAAGGTAAACAATGACATTTCCCAAGCCCCTTTGCAGCCAGGGTGGTAGATTCAAATTAGATTCACTCATTAATACATTCCTGTGGGGATGTGCAGGCGGAAGTTCATTTGACTACTTGTTTTGTTATGTTTTTTAGCTATGGGTCTTCTGGAACAGCATTCATGTCTAACCCCCAGCTTCGTGGTTGTCAGGAGACATTTGTGTTGTGATGGTGGTGGCTTCCTGATTCTTGGGTCACGGCTGCAGTGGAGTGTTCTTCCTGATGGTGGCAGATGTTGTAGAAACTTTTAAGGACCAGTTCTGTGATACTGCAGGAATCATTCACCAAGGCCCAGCCTAGAGGCTGTCTGTACAGAACTTCCAGGGATTTTACAAGCACATAATTCTCTGTGTTAAATCCCTTTTGGTTTAAAATATCTAGAATGATTGCTATTTTCTGCACTGACTTGTGGCTGATACAACTGGAAAAATGTTTCAGAAAACAAAATAGAAGGATTAACATGTTTAGTATATAAAGTATTGGTAGGAGAAAGATAAGACCCAAGATTAAAAAAAATAGCAAAATGAACAAATAGATCACACAAAAGAATAAGCAGAAAGCACCTGAAGCAGATCTCTTTTTAGGAATTGCCCTGCAGCAGATGCACACAGATGACCATGGAGAAAGCAGATACAATGTGATCCCACTCACTCAGCCAGTGGGGATCAGTCACCCCATAAATCCTTCCTTCAGAATTTTGACATTGAAAATGAAATCTCTTTGATTTTTCCCATGTAGCTGTAATGAAGACATGTGAACCTGCAGACTGAGAGAGAGAAATCTTGTTTTTGGTGGGAAAGAAAAGTGAGCAAAGGAACAGATAGGAACTGAAAGAAGAGGAGGTAAGAAAGAGGTGGAGAGAGAGAGACCCTCTGGCTTCAGTTTGCTCCTGGGAATAACTTTTCTGTCTTGCTTCAGCTTCATGTGTTTTGGTTACTTGAAAATAACATTAACAATAATTCTAACCAATATTTTTACAATAACAAAAAATAGACTCAAAGATCATTCATTTAACTAATTTTTATTGGGTGTCTTGTGCACAGGAGTTGAGGACTAGTGCTCTGAATAAGGCCAAACCTTCATCTTCACAGAGTTTACAGGGAAGAGCTGCTGGGAAAGCAATTATAAGGAAGTGCAGGAATCCTTAAGCACATACATCAGGATGATATAGCCTTGCTATGTCATTTAGGATACAGGACTCACCAAACTAATAGTTTATTGATTTATGCAGTGGGGAACTCTCTCTCACATGTTTGTGATGTTTTTGTCCTCTCTTTTGGGCAGGGCATACTTTTACCACTATGATGAAATACCTAAAGCCAAACACTTCTGTGATGGAAAGATGGAGAACCTGACAGCAGAATCTGAGACTCAGAGTGTGACTTTGGGCATCATAGAAGGTTTCCTACTTACTCCACCAAAAATAGCTTTTTGTCTCTGGTCCTAGATGAACGTCTTTCCTCCCAGTGACAAATATTAAGTGACTCAAAAGGCTGACACCAGAAGGATGTAGACACTGAAAAACTGTTATAGTTCTAATATAAGCACTCATGATTTCTCTGGTATGGCCTTGCTTTGATTCCAAAATCTACATGTGGAGATATTTGTCACCACTTTCTTTCATGAGATCTCACACAAAGGAATTTTGGAAAGGGATAAAAGGATGATTGCATGGTTACATCTTTTTGGATTTTGTTTTTAAATCCATGGTTTTAAAAAAGATGCTAGAGGATGTCAAATAATGTTGCAATAACACCACTTATTGAAGAGAATGTCTTTTTCCCATTGTATATTCTTGCCTCCTTTGTCATAGATTAATTGACCATAAGTGTGGGTTTATTTCTGGGCTCTCTATTCTGTACTATTGATCTATGTGACTGTTTTGTGCCAGTACCATACTGTTTTGATGACTGTAGCTTTGTAGTATAGTCTGAAGTCAGGGACCCTGATACCTCCAGCTTTGTTCTTTCTCAAGATTGTTTTCTCTTTTAGGGGTCTTTGTCTTTCCACACAAATTTTAGGGTTATTTGTTCTAATTCTGTGAAAAATAATGGTATTTTGATAGGGATTGCATTAAATCTGCCGATTTTTGGGGGGGTATGGTCATTTTAACAAGATATGGAAGCAACCTAATTGGCTGTTGATAGAGGAATGGATAAAGAAGATGTGGTATATATACACAATGGAATAGTACTTAGCCATTAAAAAGAATGAAATTTTGCTATTTGTGACAACATGCATGTTCCTAGAGGATATTATACTAAGTGAAATAAGTCAGACAGAGAAAGACAAATACTGTATTTCACTTATATGTGGAATCTAAAAAATAAAACAAATAAACAAACATAACAAAACAGAAACAGAGTCATAAATAGAGAACAAACAGGTGGTTGCTAGAGTTGTGGGGAGAGAGAAATAGGTAAGGGAGATTAAGAGGTACACACTTGCAGTTACAAAATAAGTGAGTCATGGGTATGAAATGTACAGTGAGGAGAATATAGTCAGTAACTACGTAATGTCTTTGTATGGTGACAGATGGTAACTGGACTTAGCAAGTTAAACATTTTGAAATACGTAGAAATATTGAATCACTATGTTGTGCATCACGTACTAACATAGTTGTAGGTCAATTATTCTTCAAAAACAAACAAACTCATAGAAAAAGTGATAAGACTTGTGGTTACCTGAGATGGGGCTGGAGGAGGGGGAATTGGATGAAGGTGGTCAAAAGGTACAAACTTCCAGTTCTAAGATAAATAAGTCCTAGGGATGTAATGTACAACATGGTAAATGGAATGAACACTGCTGTACGTTATATGTAAAAGTTGTTAAGAGAGCAAATCCTAAGGGTTCTTATCACAAGGAAAAATATTTTTTTCTATTTCTTTAATATTGTATCTATACAAGATGATGGATGCTCACTAAACTTATTGTGATAATCATTTCATGATGTATATAAGTCAAATCATTATGCTGCACACCTTAAACTTATACAGTGCTGTATGTCCTTTATTTACTTAAAAGAGAGAGAGCGAGCTGGCCCACTGGTATAGTATTCCTGGGGGAGGAGGTCTGTGAGTTGTCTAAGGTGAGGGCAGGCAGGTGGGCTCGGGCCTCCCTGGCTCTCTTCAACCAGAGATGCTCTTTTCACTGTATTTTAGATCAAGCTTCAGTGTGAGATGTTGATTAAGAAATTATTCCATTGTTCAAAATAAACTGGTAAGTAAAACTAAGACCACCAAATCAGAAGAACTTCTCACTTTGATGGTTATATGAATCCCTTGAAGATTTTGTTAAAATGCAGATTCTGAGTCATCAGGTCTGGGGTGGGGCCTGAGATTCTGCTTTTCTAACAAGCTCCTCGGTGATGCCCAGGCTGCTGGTCTATGGACCACACTTTGAGAAATAAGGTACTGGATGGAATTTCTGGATGAACATCTCATGGCACCCACATCACTATTAGGATCCTGCCCACTCTTGTATTTGCTTTTGTTTTTGAGTTTTTTAGTCTGTATTGCCTTTGTTTATTTTTAAACAGCTTTATTGAGATTTAATTTACATATCACTCGATTCATCCTTCTAAACTGTACACTTCAGTGGTTTTAGTATATTCACAGAGTTGTGGACCACCACTGCTATCTAATTTTAGAACATTTTCATTATCCCAAAAAGAAACCCGTAATGGTTAATTTTATGTGCCTACTTGCCTGGGCCATGGGGTGCCCAGATATTTGGTCAAACTTTTTTTTGAGTGTTTCTGTGTGGGTGTTTTTTTTTTTTTTTTTTTTTTTAATAAATTTATTTATTTATTTTTGGCTGCATTGGCTCTTCGTTGCTGTGCACAGACTTTCTCTAGTTGTGGCGTGTGGGGTCTACTCTTTGTTGAGGTGCACGGGCTTCTCATTGCAGTGGTTTCTCTTGTTGTGGAGCATGGGCTCTAGGTGCACAGGAATCAGTAGTTGTGGCTTGCAGGCTTTAGAGTGCAGGCTCAGTAGTTGTGGTGCACGGGCTTTGTTGCTCCATGGCATGTGGATCTTCCCAGACCAGGGCTTCAACCTGTTTCCCCTGCATTGGCAGGTGGATTCTTAACCACTGTGCCACCAGGGAAGTCCTGTCTGAGGGTGTTTTTGGATGAGATAAATATTTAAATTCACAGGCTGAGTAAAGCAGATTGCTCTCCCTAATGTGAGTGGGTCTCATCCAATCAGTTGAAGGACTCAAACTGAAACACCAGCTCTTCCTGAATCTTGAGCCTGCATCCTTCAGACTGCAACTAAACAACTGGATCCCCTGGGTCCCCAGAGGCCAGCTCAACCAGAAGATCCTGGGACTTCTCAGTCTCCGTAATCATGTGAACCAATATATAAATAATCTAATCTAATCTAATCTAATCTATATCTATATCTATCCTACTTGGTTCTGTTTCTTTGGAGTACTGTGACTAATACAAAACCCCATAACCATTAACAGTCACCCCTGATTACCTGCACCCCCCAGCTCCTGGTAACTACTAATCTACTTTCTGCCTCTATGGATTTGCCTATTCTGGACATTTCATATAAGTGGAATCATGAAATGTATGGCCTTTTGTGAATGCCTTCTTTCACTCATGACGTCTTACAGCTTCATTGTTGTAGTGTAATCATTTACAAACCTTTAAACTCCTACTAACACATCAGACCAAAAAAAAGTATAATTTTAGGGACAAATTAATAAAACCACAAGCATAATAGGGGCAAAAAAGTTACTGCTCTCAAAATTTGAGAGATGAAGATGAGATGTAAGTACATAATGAGTAAGAATAGCATAGTTAACATAATAGCACAATCCTCTTTAGATATAATATGTATATATATCCAATGAAAGTAAATTTACATCATATTCAAATATCCATGGAATAATGGAAAACTTGGCAACACATAAACAACAAAGAAAAATCACAATAATCCCCAAAGCAGAAATCATACAGACTGACTGAATTTTAATAAAACTAGAAATTAATAAGAAAATGAAAGCAAAAAAAAATTTTTTACTTGAAATTAACCACACAGAACAGTCTAGTAACTCTTCAGATAAATGAGATGGCAAAATTGAAATGACAAAGTTTTTAGAAATAATGTGAAAACCTCACACAAAAATGTGTTTTGTGCCCTATGTTACTCATAGCAAAATCCAGTCTTCAACTGCATTTATTAGAAAACAAGGAAAAGTGACTACTTGGCCTTTGACCACAGGTATTTATACTTTCTATCTCCTCAAACTATTAGAATGCCAGTAAATGTATTAATATGCTATTGATTGACAAGGAGGGAGAGCAAACTTTAGCTGAGGAGTTTCAATTATTTTGTAAAGTTGAAAAGCACTTGATTTAACTGAAGAGTTTAAATTATTATACAAGTACCTACAGACAATAATACCAACAAGTAGTGTGCAATTCACCCAGAACCTCTGTCAAGCTTGGCTCCAAATGACAGAGGGAGGGTAAAGGGTTTGACTGAGCCTTATGGCTGACATCAGGAGATGGCTTGAAAATCCCTACACAGAGTAGCTGGACACATGGGTCCTTCTCCACTATGCAGCCAAGCTACTGGGTCACGACAACTGCCCCCATGACACTGAAGGTGCATATTCCAGAGGACTTGATCCATTGAGGTCTAGACCTTGAAGATATCAAGAAGAGTACAGCACAAGAGAGCAGGGGAGAGGAGAGGGACTGAGAACAGGAAGATGATGTTGATACTGCTCATCCAAATGACAGCAGTAAGAAAAGAGGTTGACTCCAGTCTGGTGTGAATTTGGGATGCTAACATCTGAGGGTCCTTTAACAAAAATGGTATTTTATCATCCCTCCACCATTCAACTAACTTGTACAAAAAGCTTCCAATCAGCATCATAGTGCCTAAATCTTAAATATGATGAGACAGCCAATGACCTTTAAACATTTTGGGAAATCCAACTAAATGAAGAGGAAACCCACCAAAAAACAAGGAAAAAGGATTCCAAAATAATTTGTGGGTAGCAGAAGAAAGTTTCAAAATAAGCATTATTACCAAAGAGATAAACAAAAGCAGTATGTTGATAAATAGTGAAAAAGCATAATCAGCAGATTAAAAAAGACCTCTTGGAAATTGAAATTATGCTATTAAAAATTATGAATTCAGTAGAAGAATTAGAAGTTAAAGTTAAGGAAATCTCACAGAAACTAAAATAAATCAAAGAATGAATAAACAAACAAATATAAGGACGATGGGAAAGATAATAGAACATTGGAGGGTCAATCCAAGAATGTGGATCCCACTCTTAAGAGCTCTAGAGAAAAAACTGGAGAAATAGAGGGGAGGAAATTATCAAGAAAAATTACAAGAAAAACTTGCAAAAACAAGGGACTATTGCAGAAAACAATCTACAGATTGAAAGAGCTCATGACAAGGAATGAAAAAGACTCATAGCAACACCCATCATTATAAAATCCAAAAATACTATTGGTGAAAAGAAGATGCAAAAAGAGGTTAAAAATAAGGAAATGGGAATGAGAACCATTGGGCTTCTTAACCTCAATACTAAATGCTAGAAGACAGTGGAAAAATGCCTTCAGAATTAAAGGAAAATGATTTTTAAACTAGAGTTCCATACCTTGTCAAATGATCAATTAAACATGAGCCTAATACTGAGGTATTTCAGACCCATAAGGACCTCCCATTCATCCTTTTCAGGGAAAATTTTAGAGAATATGCTTCAGTAAAATGAGAATAAAACAAAAAGTGAAAACATGAGATCCAGGAAATATGGGATTTTATGGAAGAAAAGAATGAAAAGAAACCCCTGGCAACAGCTCTACAATTGACCTGGAGAGCCTGAGGAGTTGGGGTAAGGAAGTCACCAGGACAGAAATGGAATGAAAAGATTATTTGTTGTGATTTAGAGTTTGGAAAAAAATTGATAGGTTTTTCTTGGAGCATTTGGAAAATCATAGCCTTGCATACACAGACTACTAAACAAAAGAAAAAGTGAGACAAATATCAACTCCAGAAAAAACAAAAAGTGCCCAAGAAAAAAAATACCAATGACTCAATAGCAAACTATATTTACATCGTGAAAATATTGAAATACTGACTATAATTTAAGCCAAATTATAGTATAAGAGGATGTTGATTTGTATGGAGTGTCTGTAACAGAGCAAAGTATAATAGAAGTTAAGAGATAATATCTATAACTGATAGATCAATAAATAACAAGAGAAGTATTCTTTAGTGATTAGAATAGTAAGGACCAATTACTGTATTAAAAGGTTTGACAGTGATTTCCTCTAAGAAATAGAACTGGAATGTGGGAAGGAGTGAGGCAGGTAACTGTTCCTTTTTTTTTTTGGTTATCAACTTTTTAGTAATAATTGATTTTATAATCTTTGTGCTTCTATTATTCTGTTAACATTTTGTATTAATTTTAAAAAGGAAAATATATGTATAAGCAATAAACTTTAAAAGTTAAGGAGAAGACCAAGAAAACTAAAGAAAGTGGAAGGGATATGTTAATAAAGACAGAATTGAAATAAAGTAAAAGAAAGGAAAACAAAATAATAAAAGCCGACTGAATCAATAAAAGTGAAAGCTTGTTCTTATGAAAGCCAATGCAATAGTAAAACTTTGGGCAAGTTTGATCAAGAAAATAAGAGAATAAATAAATAAGCAATATTAGAGATAAGAAGGAGGTCATACCCACTAAAACAGGCAATGAAAACAGGAAAGAAACTGTAAGAGGATAACTTATATATCTTGATACCAAAATATGTAAAAATCCAGATAAAATAAGATGACCTTTCAGCAAAATCAAGGGTTAGACGCATGACTATATCTGTAACCACTGAAGAAACTGAACAGATAACAAGAAAAGCTGTACAATGTCCAGACGATTTTCAGGGCCAGTTCATTTAAGGTCTGAGAGAAATAATTTGTATTATTACTCAAAAAAGAAAATTATAGACCAATCTCACTAAGAAATATAATGTGAACATGCAGATAAAGCATTAACCAATCAAATTTAGCATTACATTGAAAATAAGTATCCTCATGATCAAGTAAAAACACTTTTTTAACCAGGAATCTAATAACGGTTCAAAAATTTTAAATTCATTCATCCATTCATAAAATTCATTACATTACATTTAAAGTTGCAAAATAACATAATTATTGCAACAGATGATTTTTTAAAACTCATCATTTTAACCTCTGGTTCTGATTCTTAAATTTCATTAAACTGATAAAAGTGAGCCACTGGAAACCTTGAACAAATATAGTACTTAATGGTGAAATAGTTTGAAATATCCCCATTTATATCAGGAACAAGTCACTGGTAATTAACAAGATGCCTATTACTACATGTAGTATCATTGTTAGTTTTAAGGTTCTAGTCAATACTTGAGATAGGTAAATAAAATGAAAGGGACAGATGCAAGAAAACAATACAACTATTTTTATTTTTCAGTTAATATGGTTGTTTACAGACAACCACACAATTTGTTTACAAATTGAAAAATTATACTTTGTTAATGAATTGAAAAACTACAACTAATATGAGTTGAATCAGACATAAGATGTATAAGAATATAAGATGTATAAGAATTTAAGACATATCAGGATATAAGATGTATAAGAAAAATCAATACTTTTTCTATAGACCAGAAATAATGTTATAAAAGATAATAGACAGTTCTCTTTTCTGAAATAGCAAAAGTAAAAAATCATAAATTACCTAGGAATATACTTAACTGAAAGTGTGGAGGATCTATAAATATCCAAGATCCGTAAAGATATAAACATTTTCTGAAGGGCTTAGAGGAAGACCAATACAAATGGAAAGACATACTTGGTTCCTGGATAGAAAGAATCAATAATCTATCAACTCTCCCCAAATGATTTAATAAATTAACCACCAGTCCAAAGAGATAATTCTCTTTATCCACATGGCTAAATCCTCTACCTTCTTCAAGTTTTGTTCAACCGTCCCTTTCTTAGTGAGGCTTTTTCTGATCACACATTTCAAAACTTTAATCTTTCGCTGCACTCCAGAGCTCTGACTCCCATATCAAACTCCCTTTCTTTTCATCTTTATTCCGTAGCATATCTGCTCCCTAATGACCACATATTTACCTATTGTGTTTATTGTTTATCATTGGCCATACCCTGCTGCATGTAAATGCCTCTAGGGCGGGTAATGTCTCCTGTGTTATTCAATGAGGTATGCCCAGTGCCTTAAGCCTGACATAGGAAGCTGCTCAATAAATATTGCAAATACTTTCCAGACACTGTCAACTGTATTTTAACTCTGTTTGTGATGAATTTGCCATATGGAAGTTAGTTTTTTGTGTGTTTTTGGTAGCAAAATCTACTCTGTCAATCCAGAATAATATAGTAACAGTTTATCTTTTGGTCTAGTGGTTTAATGGTTTTTAAAATAAAACTGAACTGAATTAAAATAAAACCTAATGGTATTTTTAAAACTGGAAAAGTAAATGTGCTAGAAGTTTCAAGATAATTTAAGACACAGAATTTTCCCAATAGATATCAAAACATGATAGAAATGTGCAGAAATTAAATAGTATGATAATGGTAGAGAAATAGAGAAAAGAATTAATAAGGAAGAGTAGAGAACATGACTCATGTACAATGGAAATTAAATATCTGAAAAAGATAAATAATTTCATAAAAATTGTAGCTGAGATAACTGATTCTACCGTCGGAGAGCCCTGTCTTTTACCACAAACACAAAAAAATTCCAGGTGAATTTGAAAAAGATATGTGTTTTTAAAAACTATAAAAATACTAGGCCAAAATATAAATAATTATTATATAATCTTGGCAAGAAAGTCATGGAATTCATAAACAATAAAGGTAAAATTTGACAGATTTTACTATGAAAAAGAAAACAAAAACTTACTTTCATATGGTAAATATGCCATAAAAAATATTTACAATCCATATAAGACAAGGGGTAAATACCAGTACTGCATAATGAGCTTGGGAAATTAATAAGTGAAAGTCCAACAATCCAGTAGAAATGAAATTGCCAAAGGATATTACAAGATAATAGATGTGTGAGCATGGTCTTTGGACCAAATTCAACATTGAAACCAGCCCAGGAAAAAGCCATAATGATAATCAGCTCATGATTATCAGCTGAGGAAACATATCTAAACCACAGAACATGACTCATTTGTGGGAGGGAGTCATCATTGGTTTATAAACACAGTGACAGTGCCTGGGAAGGTACTAAAGATACACAACTCTGACGATGCCAAAATTTCTACTCTCACTGAAGCCGTGCTACGATGCTCTACTCTAGTTAACCCTATGGCAATGGGAGGCTGTTCTAGAGAAAAGTGCTAAGATTCTTAGCGCTTCTAGTTGTTTAGTCTCAGAATAGTGTCCTCTTAGCATTCTATTTCACATCAAAAACTGCTGATCAAAATTGTAATATATTAAGGGTCTAGTTGAAATGCCACTAGAGAATGGACCAGAAAAAATTGATTCCTTTTAAAACATTTTTTATTGAAATTTACAATGTTGTTTTAGTTTCAAGTGTACAGCAAAGTGATTCTGTTATACATATATATATATTCTTTTTTCAGATTCTTTTCCATTATATGTTATTACAAGAGATTGAGTAGAGTTCCCTGTGTTATACAGTAGATCCTGTTGTTTACCTATTTTATACATAGTACTGTGTATCTGTTAATCCCAAACTCCTAATTTATCACCCCTCCACCACTTTCTCTCTCTCCTTTGGTAACCATAAGTTTGTTTTCTAAGTCTGAGTCTGTTTCTGTTTTGTAAATACAGTAAGTTCATTTGTATCATTTTTTTAGATTCCACATATAAGTGATATCATATGATATTTGTCTTTCTCTGTTTGACTTACTTTGCTTAATATGATAGTCTCTAGGTCCATCCATGCTTCTGCAAATGGCATTATTTTATTCTTTTTTATGGCTGAGTAATATTCCATTGTATATATACACCACGTCTTCTTTACCCATTTATCTGTTGACAGACAATTAGGTTGCATCCATGTCTTGGCTATTGCAAATAGTGCTGCTATGAACATTGGGGTGCATGTATTTTTTCAAATTAGAGTTTTCTTCAGATATATGCCCAGGTGTGGGATTGCTGGATCATATGGTAGCTCTATTTTTAGTTTTTTAAGGAAATTCCATACTGTTCTCCATAGTGGCTGCACGAATTTACATTCCCACCAACAGTGTAGAAGGGTTGCTTTTTCTACACACCCTCCCCAGCATTTATTGTTTGTAGATGTTTTTATGATGGCCATTATGGCTACTGTAAATAGCGCTACAATGAACATTGTGGTACATGACTCTTTGAATTATGGTTTTCTCTCGGTATATGCCCAGTAGTGGGATTGCTGGGTCGTATGGTAGTCTATTTTTAGTTTTTTAAGGAACCTCCATACTGTTCTCCATAGTGGCTGTATCAATTTACATTCCCACCAACAGTGCAAGAGGGTTCCCTTTTCTCCATACCCTCTCCAGCATTTATTGTTTGTAGACTTTTTGATGATGGCCATTCTGACCGGTGTGAGGTGATACCTCATTGTAGTTTTGATTTGCATTTCTCTAATAATTAGTGGTATTGAGCATCTTTTTATGTGTTTGTTGGTAATCTGTATATCTTCTTTGGAGAAATGTCTATTTAGGTCTTCCGCCCATTTTTTGATTGGATTATTTGTTTTTCTGATATTAAGCTGTATGAACCATTTGAATATTTTGGAGATTAAGCCCTGTCAGTAGCATCATTTATAAATATTTTCTCCTAGTCCATAGGCTGTCTTTTTGTTTTGTTTATGGTTTCCCTTGCTGTACAAAAACTTTTAAGTTTAATTAGGTCCCATTTGTTTATTTTTGCTTTTATTTTCATTACTCTAGGAGACAGATTCAAAAATGTATTACTGCAATTTATGTCAAAGAGTGTTCTGCCTATGTTTTCCTCTAGTAGTTTTATAGTGTTCCTGAAGTCAGGGAGTGTGATTCCTCCAACTCTGTTCTTTCTCAAAATTGGTTTGGCTCTTCGGGGTTTTTTATGTTACCATACAAATTTTACAATTTTTTGTTCTAGTTCTGTGAAAAATGCCATTGGTAATTTGCTAGGGATTGCATTGAATCTGTAGATTGCCTTGGGTAGTATAATCATTTTAACAGTATTGATTCTCCCAATCCAACAATATGGTATGTCTTTCCATCTGTTTGTGTTATCTTCAATTCCTTTCTTCAGCATCTTATAGTTTTCAGAGTACAGGTCTTTTCCCTCCTAAGGTAGGTCTATTCCTAGGTATTTTATTCTTTTTGATGTGATAGTAAAATTGATTCTATTTTTAAAGCCACAATTTATTACCTGTAACTTTGGAAATGTTATAAACTTCCTGAAGCTCCTTGTATATTGACTGCCTCTTCAGCAAAGTGTAGAAAGATACTGCTTTGCCCTCCACACCCTGGGGCCGCTGTGAGCATTTAATCATCAGACAGCAATTTGGACATGGCTGCACTGCAATGAAGACCACAAGGAAGAGAATAAATACAAGCTTTTGAAGATAGGAAAAGTCATTTTTAAAGACTGAAATTTTGTGGTCTCTTGGAAAAGCTTGGAGAGAATAGGGAATACATTTGTTTCCTGGTTTATACACAGACAAGAATGGAACATGGGGAATTGAGGTAACTTACCTAAATTCATACAATGTGTTGCTTTCCATTGTATATTTTCTCTAAAATACTTTAATAGTATTTATATTCACTAAAACCACAAAAGGAAGCCAGTCATCACATCCTTAGTCTTGAAATCAAGACATTTTATTTGGAAGGTGTTATGGGTTGAGTTGTGTCCTATCCTCCCAATACCTCATAATGTGACTGTTTTGGAGACAGGATCTTTAAAGAGGTAATTATGTTAAAATGAAGTTATTACAATGGGCCCTAATCTAATATGACTAGTGTTCTTATAAGAAGAGGATATTGGAGACAGATTGGTTCAGGGGGAAGACCCATGTGAAAACACAGGGAGAAGATGACCATCTAATCCTCATGCAAAATAATGAAATTGGACCCTCATCTTATATCATACACAAAAATCAACTCTTTAATTAAAGGCCTAAACATAAGACCTGAAACTATAAAATTCCTAGAAGAAAAAACAGGGGAGAAGCTTCATGACATTAGTGTTGGCGACAATTTCTTGAATATGACCCCCAAAACATCAACAACAAAGGCAAAAATAAACAAGTTGAACTATATCAAATTTAAAAACTTTTACACAGCAAAGGAAACAATCAATAGAGTGAAAAGGTGACTTACAGAATGGGAGAAAATACATGAAAACAATCCATCTGATAAAGGGTTAATATCCAAAAGATATAAGAAATTCTTACAACTCAATAGCAAAAAAAGCAAAGAAACTTATTAAAAATGGGCAAAAACACTTGAATAGATATTTTCCAAAGAAGATACAAAATAGCCAACAAACATGAAGAATAGTATTAAGCATTAAACATAGTATAAAGTAAATATATAAAAAGATGCTCAACATCACTAGTCATTAGGGGAATACAAATCAAAACCACAATGTGATGTTACCTCATACCTGTTAGGATGGCTATTACCAAAAATCAAAAGAAAGCAAGTGTGAGTGAGGATGTGGAGAAACTGAAGCTCTCGAACACTGTTGGTGGGAATGTAAAATGGTGCAGCTGCTACAGAAAATAGTACAGATGTTCCTCAAAAAATTTTAAAATAGAATTACCAAATGATCCAGCAATTCCACTTCTGGGTATGTATCCAAAAGCATTGAGATCAGTTTCTGGAAGAGATATTTTCACACCCATGATGATTGTAGCATTATTCACAATAGTCAAGATATGGAAACAACTTAAATGTCCACTCAAGGATGAATGAACAAAGAAACTGTGATATATACATGCAATGGAATATCATGCAGCCTTTAAAAAGGAAATTCTGCTAACTACAAAAACACAGATGAATCTGGAGGACATTAAACTAGTGAAATAAGCCAATCACAGAGGTTAAATACTGTATCATTCCACTTGGATGAGGTATTTAAAATAGTCAAACTCAGAAGCCAAGTAGGATAGTGCTAGCCCAGGGCAATGGGGAAAAGGAATTGAGGAGTTGCTATTCAGTGAGTATATATAATAGTTTCAGTTTTGGAAGGTGAACAAGTTCTAGAGGTCTGTACACAACTTGTACCTGTCATTAATAATACTGTATTGTGTACTTAGAAATTCATCAAGAGGGTAGATTGCATGTGAAATGTCTTACCACAATTAGAAAAGTGTTTTAAATATAAAAGAAAAAACAAAAAAGATGGCCATCTATATGCCAAGAAGAGAAGCCTCAGAAGAAATCAATTCCACTGACACCTTGAACTTGTTCACCTTGGCTCCAGAGC